>NW_009943883.1:60794-94778 GCF_000696875.1 Nestor notabilis
CAGCTGCGTCTGATGTGCCATGTCAGGGTGGAAGTCATGTAGTTGTTATTGCTGTAAGATGTTTTTGAGGTTATAGATGTTTTAATTAACCTCGTCTGAGCCTCACAATTTTTCTCAGTTGTTTTTTGAGAAAACCAAACAATTAAATTAACTTTCATTAAATACTTTGTACTCTTACATTACACAGAAGCCCATGTGATTCTTTCCTAGATCACAGCAGAAATGAAAACAGGCAGAAATGCTACTTTCTACACTTGCTGCAGCCCCAGTCTTGCTCTCAGCAAAGAGAATCAGGACCACAAAGGAAGGGACTGAAAACTGACAGCATGTATGTGCTATTTATTCCTTGTCTGCTGTGCAATCTGTTCTGGCTTGTTAAAGAAGGATAAACTGAAAAGCCAACAAACAAAATGTTTTTGATTTGCATATTGAATGTGCTTGGATACTGCTGTTTGATTTCAGACCTTTTAATTGCTACTTAGAGGAATCTTCCCCCTGGCTCTTTAAAAAAGGTTTGTCTTGAAGACCTGAAAAATGTGAGTGGTGTCCTGTACAGCTGCAAAACATCAAGTGCCTTCCTCCTCCTCCTTTTTATCCTCTTTTAGTGACCCTTTTTTACATCACTGAATGCAGAAATCCCCGAAGGTGATTGTGTCATTTGAATGTTCGAGTCAGAGACCTCGATCTGTGCAGTAATCAAAGCTCTATTTTATCATTCACCTCCAGTAATTTTTGTGAAGTGTTGCTATTTTGATGAATTACCAAAGAGGAGAGGATAGGATTTGTCTTGTTGAAAAGTGAAACCTATTTTAGTTCCCAGCCTTGCCACTCTCCTTTAGCCTGTGCACCAAGCATCTTAGAAAGCCACTTCTCCCTTTTTTGGAGAGCCACAAATAACCTCCTTCTCATGTAGTACTGATGTTCAGTGAAGATAGCGGTGATAGAAGATGAAGGAAGGTCTGATTAATTGGGCTGTTAAGTTCTTTGAGACAAACGTTATTCTGTCCTCTGAGTAACTGTGGTTACATATGGCAGTTTGGATGTTGGTTGGATGACCTTTTTAGACAAGCAGCTCCTCTTTGAAGTGATTAAAAAAAAAAAAAAGTTATCTAAGCAGAAGAGCATTCACTAGAACAATGTATGGAGTAAACAGGAGACTTTTGATCTGGGTGGCTCTGCAGCTGTTCTTACTGTTGAGAGTTCTGGCTATTCTTAATTATTTACCCTAAAGCAGTTTGGATTTTTGTTAGTTTCATGAGGGCAGGTTTAGTCACAGTGTTTGCAAGGGTTCCTCCAAGTCAGGGTTATGTTCTATATTTACAACAAGGTTTCTGGAGGAAACATTTTCCTCCCAGCATTTAGCTTTCCTCTTCTTAAGACTTCAGTGTGTTACTTATTAGATTAATTGATGTCTGTTTGAATTCATGATATCTGTCTCTAATATGGATCAGTGAAGATAGCTTTTTTGGGGGGCTACTACTTAAGAAAGACAGTGAGAAAAATTCAGAGCTTCAGAAGAGTGAGAAAAATTCAGACCCTCATGGCTATATACAGTGTTTTGTAAAACTTCTGTTAAACTACATTCCCGAATTGTGAGGTCACCTCTATGTACCATCTAAAGCAATTTATTCACTGACTACTGTTGTTTTCCTCTCAATTTCAGTCCAACTCAAAAATAAAGGGAAAAAAAAAGAAAAAAAAAGTCCTTACCATATCCAGGGTCCTTTTCTTTGGTTAAGAGGAGTTATGTTGTTATTCCTTCCCAGGCTGTTCAGATCTTCCTAAGAAATGGTTAAAGGGGAACCTTTCTCACCCTTACCCCTGCAAAGTTACCAAAGGAACTGAAAAGGGGAGGCTGTTGTGGACTGTTCTTGTTAAAGATTTGCTATCAGGTAGCAAGAGAGATTTTTCCAAGTGGCATTTATTCCCCTGAGGTTTGGTGTCTGCCAGCTGCCTGTGCAATAGATCTCCTACTGCAGCAGAAAGGGTTGAGCTTTCTCTGTGGGAAGATAAAAATCGCCAGACCAGAGACCTGCTGCAACATCTTGTCTCAAAGTGGTCCCTAGAATTGTTTAGGGAAGGAGGAAAAGTACACCAGTGTGAAGCAATCCTTGCTCCAGTGTCTGTCTCCAGCTTCCAAGGAGAGGAAGCTTTGGTATTCCTGAGTTGTGGATGCAGTTAGACCCCTTAATAGCTTTTGATCCCATCTATACATCTGACTTCTATAACATACTGACATGAAGAAATCTGCCAATTAACTGAATATTATGTGAAAGAAGTGCTTAGTTCTGTCAGTGTTTTACTGTCTTTAGGATAATTTTGGTTGATGTTCTGATGATATGGGAAATAGTGAATAATAAATCACTGTTAATCCTTTCCATAGCATTCTGCTATGCTAGTGTGCTCTCACACCTAGCTAAACACTGAAATGAAGTGTTCCATAGCCTGGCTGTGTTTTGCAGTGAAATTAAGCACGTTTTTCAGAAGGAAGATTTGGAAATTAAAATCTGTTCCTTAGTGTAACTGATTTTCTCATTTGACATTTAAAACTAAATGGCTATGCACTGGAATTTGACATTCAAATCTACTGAACTGTAGTATCTACAGACAGAAAACTAATTTTGGCTAGAATGCCTCAGGAATTCTTAGTTGATCTTTTTTTTTTTTTTCCCCACAGCTGTAGGGTTTGGGGACGTATCTCTGGTTTCAGATGTGCTGATTCCTACTAGCCTGAGCAGAGGATTCCTAGATTGTAATTGACTTGAATTATTTATTCTCATCTCTTTAGCACTTGTTTGTCTCTTCTGGACCTACACTGCTGGATTCATTACACTACAAATGGAAAAACACAGTTCCCCATCCAAAGAAAGCATTGTCTGTTTGTAGATGTAACAGATGAGGGTTGGTGATGAATACTTAAGGGTTACAGCAACAAAATTATTACATTTCAATTTATATTCTTACATTCCTTTGGACAAAAATGGATGTGATAGGTTAGCATTTTATTTCCTTCTCATCAGACTTTTAATTGGGTCACTTTTTATGGCCGTAGCACGAACAGTGCAATTCTCTCTTAAACAGAGTATCGCAGCATTTAATCTTTGCAAGTGTTGAAAATTACATGTTCTAATATTAGGAGCACTATAATTTCTGACTTTGGGGAAATAGAGTTTATCTAGACATTCTTTAGACAGTTTTTTCAGAAAGCAGTTCAAGTAGGAATCCCAATTGACCATCAAAAGAGTTTTTATTGACTGCTGAGTCCCATCTCCAAAAAAGTAACTCTCCTCTGCTAGGTCATCCTAGTCTCTTGTCTTTAAAACCAGAATGTTGATACTTACTACTGAGAATGGAAACCAGTAATTTTGGATCTATGGAAACTAGAACAGATAAAAGTCCAGTAAGGCGCATTCAGGAATTACGTTGCTTATCAGCAAGTTACTTCATCATTAAGTTACAATTTTTTAAATAATTGAAAACTCATCTTCGTATTTTGATTTTTTTTTTCTTTCTTTCCTAAATGACTGCCTTCTGTGAAAATAAATTTTCTGTATTTCGTGCTTTTTGTTTAGTCTAACAATTGATGTTTCAGCCAGTTGTTTTCCCTTTTCCATGTTTCTTTAAAAACACAAACAAACCCTCAAGTGGACTGTTTTTGTTACTCCTTATCTGTGTGTATTTGAACACAATTCTTTTTCTCTGTGCTACTAGTCTTAAAGGTAAAATGTAACAGAAACAGAATTTTTTAAAAAAGGGGAAAGCTTATAGAAACCAAAGAGATCAGATCAGGGATATTACTCAATTCTTGGAGGAGTATGCAGCATGAGGTCACATACAAAGTGTGCCATGGACTTTTGTTGAATTTTTTTTTTTTTTAATCTGCATCCTTTGAATCTGGTTTTATAAACTCAGTATTTAATTTATTTACATATTTAAGACAAGCAAAACTTTTCTAGCTTGAAAACTTCAGGTTGGTTTTGGTGGGGTTTTTTGGGGTTTTTTTTTGCCTTTTTTTTGGGGGGGGGGGGGGGGGGGGGGGGGGGGGGGCAAAGAATATAGAAGCGTCACGTTTCCCCCCCACAAGGATCCCAACACTTTCTTATGATTTGATGTAAGGTTATTAACTGAGAAGCTCCAGGCAGGGTTGTTGGATTCTGTGAACTATCAGAGATGGCACAATGATAGAGTCCATTCTGATAGAGAATCACAGCTGTATTTCTTAAGATGTTTATGTATTTAGCACTGCTGAGACTAATCTGAAATTCCTCCTTCTTCCCAGTGATCTAATTCCTAGTATGCCAAAGACCAGGAATGGAATTTAGTCAGGAAGTAGGATCCTTGTGCCTTTTTTGTGGGTGGAAAGCTCATCCGTGTGTGCAAAGATGACATTTCACAAAGGGTGAACAGCATTGCCAGTGGTAGTGGTCTTCAGTTGCCAGTGCCCCTCTGTCTAGTGTGCATTTCCCAAAGGGAATCATGGATTTTGCGTCGTGCCATTCAGGGCTATGGAGGTGGGTCGTGGGTTTGGGTGGAATGTCTTTAAAACTTGTTTTCCTGGGCCCGTTTAATGTAACCTAATCTTCTTCAGCTGGTGTTCTTGAGTAGTCCTAATAAATAAAGTATGTGTTGATTATCTTCGCTGTTAAGAAATTAATTTTATGAGAAGCCACAATTCTTGGTGGAGAGGCAGAACAGGACATTTTTTAGCATGCATCATATCTGTATCTTTTTAGAAAGAGGGATTTGGGCTGTTTTTTCTTGTATTCGGTCATACAACCTCCTTGAGGAATTTGCTTACATACTGAAGTAACATTTGAAAATATTTACATCTATTTAGCTGGCCATAGTGTGATAGATGCGTTTCCTGTCTCTTTCAGTGTAAGCGTTCTGTTTTTCTTCTTCTTTCTCTCTCATCATTCCTTTCATTTGTTTGTTTAGTTTTTCCTCAGCTGGAACTAGAAAAATAGCGAGTATCACATGATCAGGCTGTGTAATTCTTGAACCAATTTGGAAACTTCTAACACAGCTGTAATCATGAGTTCCTTAGACTTCTGTTTCAATGCTTCCAAATGCACAGCGTTCCTGTTGAACATGGAGTTCCAGGCATGTACCAAGGCCAAAGTTCATCAGCTCATCTTGTTTACATTGTGTCTTGCGCTAAAGGAGATTCCACCTGTCAAAATGATGCGATGTATCATGACTCGACATACGAAGTCAGATGTGCAAATAAATTTTTTCAGTTCCTTGCTATTACTAGTGTACAGGAATTGAGTACTATGTACCTGAAGGCTGCTGTTGCTAATGACTGAACAGCAGTAACTGAAGGAGAGTAAAAAAGCTGCATCATCAGAACTGCTAAAGGTGTCCTCCCATGCCTTTAAGTGAACGGGTAGTATTTGCTGTGGGGCTGACAGTCTATAATGAAGGGAAGAGATGATGGGGCACTTACTTTCTCATCCATCTCTTTTGACGCAAGTCCTTGCCAGTTGCGGAGGGAGGGCTAGTTTATGGTTTTGTGTCAGGGTTTTTCCCCCTCAGATGGGATTTGTTGTTTTACAAGCTTAGGAGATATTATGAAAAAGCATATTGAGGACTGGAAGCTGTCTATTTATTAGGCTGTAGGTGATGTATTAACCAAAGACCATTGAAAGATCTGTGACATCTTTATTAATTAAAATCTAAACAACTGTACATTCTAGCTGCTCTGGTTGTGTCTTCATTGGTGTCTTGTTTGGAGCAGTCCTGCAGTTTTGAAGCAAATCCCAGCCCTCAAATAAGATGATCTCAAGCAGATGAAGTTTTCCAATTTTTACAATGCACAATTTAAATTCCATGTGGAAGGCAAAGTGACAAAATTTGTCTCTAATAGTAGATTTTGTAATATTCAATTACATGAGCTTAGTTGTGGACTTTTTTTAAAGTCTAAACACTGAGTTTGTATTACTAATTGTTTTTTCAAATGGTTTTAGATTCCAGTCCTTTGATGGTGACATGCTGTCCCTGATCAAGTCATAATGAAAGAATTAACCATGGTGATGTTTTCATATTGGAGATTAAAAGAAGGCACACATCTGCCAAATGCAAGCAGAAGGAAAAATCTTGTTACTTTTTCTAAATCCTCTGAAAGCAGCTGGATTTTTAACTTATCCAAATTGTGAAATTTTAAGATTGATGTCCACATAACAGTGTAGAGAAGCACAGAAAATCTTAAGAATTCAGGATGTGTGCTAGTCTCACAGGAGTAAAGTCTGAAGAAAAAGCAACAGTGCATTTTCTTTTCAGTGGAATAAGCCAATTACTTCCTTTTAACTTCACCCTCATTCAGGCACTTGTTTAAGAACTGCAGATGTTTACAGTTACTGACTATGAATTATTTCTCTAATTTATTCTGGATAAATTTATTGTCTTAGTGAGGTTTTCCTGCACAAAATCTGAGCAAAATTTAAGGGTGCACAGTGTAATGTAATTATATCCTTTCTGCTGTCTCCACTAGCTCTTTAACTACCTCAACCCAATTGGTGCTTTCACTGTAACTATAGGAGCATGAGAATCAGGAGCTGGAATAATGTGCTTGGACCTGGATGATGTAGAGGGGATTTGCCCCTTTGTGTCCTTACAGTCACCATAGCCCTGTCTGGCTTACTGCAACAGTTTGCTGTGAGATCAGCATAGCCTTGGATTCCAGGCACAGTAATGGAGTTAGCAAGATGAAGCTATTTACTAGTGAAGCACTAAGAAAGTAATATTGTTTGGTTTGGTGCATAGATCTGTTGTAAGCAGCATTCAGGATTACAAATGAGAATCAAACATAAACTCTTGCAATGCTGTGCACCATGCTTTGGTAATTTGTCAGGCTGCCTTTGCAGACTTTACCTTCAATAAGACTGCTTCTTCCATGTGAAAATAAGAAACATAATCAAAGAAGCAGCAATACATGCAGGCATGTTGTAAGTACATTGTAATCAAATACAAAGGAGATGCTTATTCATACATTTCAGTTCTGTATACTTCTTTTTGTTACAGAGCTGTTTACTTACAAACAGCAGTGTGATTTTACAAAGCTGGCTTTGTTTGGAAAAGGTGTAGTTCTCCATGGGATGCTTCGTGCAGGATGTTCTGCAGTCTGATTTATGACAGAGATCTGTAAATCTGGCAAAAAAAAAAAAAAACCACAAAGCAAATTAATATATCTAAAATGAAGATAGCTTGGATAGCTTCATGTGATAGTAGAATGGTGGACAGCAAGGCTGTATCCAGCCTTAGTCTTAATGTTTTGCATTGAGTTAATCGTTATAAGTATACTGGCAATGACAATTTGTAATGTCTAATACAAAGAAATCAAAGAAATAAAATGTGTCCCTAGATGGATTTAAAATGTAGGTGCCCATTTCTAGTTCTCTGTAGCCTGCTGACTCAGTACGTGGCTAGAAGAAGGGAGATAAGCAAATGTTGAATGATCAGATGTGGCAGCTACAGTTGGCTTATGAGAAGTGTTCTGCCTCTGGCACTCTGGATCATGAACTTCATCACATCCAAGAAATGTTAACAGCTTGGCCCCTCAGGCTTTAGCAGCTCTGACTCTTTGTGGGTTTTGTAATTGACAGCTCCACCATCACTATGTGGCTCTGATTTGCATTCTGTGCGAGTCCAATGCATGAGGGTTTCAGCCTACTATTCTTTTGCAGAAACACCATCATGGGCATCTGAGTGACATTTTAATTTGATAATGAAAGCGCCATTAAATCAGAAAAGAGAAATGCCTGTGTTTGTGGCACAAGATACTTTGTGTGACCACTGAGGTCATTTGAGAAAGGCCTGCTGTTGAAATAGTTATAGAAGTTTGCCAGCAGTGACTCACTACGTGGTGGCTGCAGATAAATTCCAGTCACTTTCTACTTGTTTTTGAAGATTGTGGTGTTAGTAGTTTTTGTATGTTGCTTAAACAGTAAAAATCCAGCAACACTTAAGTTTACTTGATAAAGATGAAAAATTCCCACATTTCTTCATATCTGAAATACTGCAACAAGCTGTGGTCTGAACACCCTGCTGTCCCTTTTGACTAGATCAGAAGAAGATGTATTTTAGCACCATTAAAACCTTTTTTGTCAGCAATAGGCCTTTCCTTCCTCTCCCTATTTCTAAAGAGATCCTGACTGGAGTCAGAACACAAGTGCAAGTCTTTGGAATTAAAACTTCTAGATGCTCACGTCTTAGATCCCTGCCCATGGCAAGGAGGTTGGAAGTAGATGATCTTTAAGGTCCCTTCCAACCCAAACCATTCTATGCTTTCTCATCTCACTCATTTAGAGTGTATTTCAGATATCTTGAACCCTATCCTTTGTTTGTTATTCTCCTGTGATGCTATATTTCAACAAATAAATACCTGTCTGTTTGCTATTTTTCTTCACAGCTGTTTTTCGTAGAAGTTAGAAGGAAAAACATAACTTGGATGATTGCAAAAACCAGTTCATAGCCAGGGGAGTCCTGACTCTTTACTTATTTTTTCACAGGCCTCCAGAATTGGCATCAAAGTATGCAAATTTCTCTGAGGGAGTGTGCAAGCCTGGTTATGCATCAGCGCTCATGACTGTCATCTTCCCAAAGTAAGTAATTACTTTACTGGGTTTTTTAACTCTCTTCCCCTGGTGCCTTCCCATCTTTCAAGGTGGGTGATCAGCAAAGATTGATTGTCTTGAAGAGTCAATGCTCTATCACTTGATTGGTTCAAGGGGAGACCAGTGTTGAAAATCTGGGCTCTTCGACTGGTCAGTGGCGATGGCTTAATTGATGTCAGTCTGACTAAGAGCTTGCTCAGAGTAGAGTTCTGTGTGTTGAATAATGAAGCAAATGATATTGTCATTGCATGATACAGATGTACGGTCAAGCTCACTGCTGGTACCAGGTGATGCGGTCTTTGGGAAGCTTCTGTCATAAAGTGACAGCTTACATTATCTGGAGTAGTAAAGTGTGGTCTTTTTATATTTGGGAGAAGAGTGTAAAGTATCTCTCTGATGCCTGGAGACTTTGCAGTAGTGTTTTCCAAAGAGTATAAGACATGTTATTAACAAGTTGTGCATCTTTGTTGAGAAGTTACTGTTAGCTAGTTGCAGTACTGTTTGATAGCTCTCAGAAATGAGGAATGTAATCATAAGAGATCAACCAAAACTTACCTTTAAATTTGGCTTATGACTTTAATGTCCAATGGGGCTTCTGCATTTCAAGGAGTTTGTAGGATTGCTGCAAGACAGTTCAGAAGATAGATTGGCAAGAGCATTACACTGTTGAAGCTCAAGGATCCCAGTTTGGTTCATCAAATGGAGAATTTGACCAAATGATTATTTGACCTTTGTACAAGCTTCTAATGTGTGTGCAGAAGATGTTCTAGTGCAGTGACCTCTTTGGCAAATGAGGTTGTGGACTTTTTAACACAGCTGGTACTTTTCTAAAAGATGTATTTTACTTCTTTTGATGAAGGAATTTCAGTGACTTGCACATAGAGAGGTTAGGTTGGGTTACCATGGCCTTGAGGCCAAGCATGAAACTGGCGGTATCTTTTTTCTTTGGTTTTGTGGTTTGGTTTTTTTTTTGTTTGTTTGTTTTTGTGGGATTTTTTTTTTTTTTTTTTTTTTGCAAGCATGGTATCCGCAAACTTTAAAAATAAAAAACTGACATTGCCTTGTAACCAGCAGATATTACAGCCAGATCTTAAAAGCAAAACACTAAGGATTGAGAACATACACTCCATCACCACTGTAAACCAAACAATTATCAATATTATCTGTGAATTGTGAAACTCTGCTTAAAATATACATAAATAACTAGAACCGAAGGTTGATGCATTATCATCCTCTTAAGAACTTTCTGAGTGCTTTTAAATGTGTTTGTGTACATACTAAATGTAAATAGTATAGAAGAGGAATATAAGGTAATCTGTCATAAGATGTCTGAAGCTAAAGTCTTCCTTTCTGTATACAGCTGAATCCTAATTGTCCTTTTCAAGGCATAGCTGTTGGTACATATTGATTCTGCAGAGGTAAATTATATATGTTGAAGTAGGAAGACTGTTTAATATAGTTATTAAGGCCAGAAAAAAACCCTAACACATTAATAGTCCCTTATGCTGATCTGTTTCATGATACAGGACATGATATTTTCTTCCAGTAAATGCATCATGGATCACAAACTAGTTAGCTTGATTTAAAGATTTCAGTTGATGGAGAATCTCGTAATAATGTGCTATATTATTCCCATGGATAAATGCATTATTGCGGAAATACTAATCTTTAATTTAAAATATGTTTAAGACTTTGGCTTCAAGAGGGCGTTTTTTACCAGCTGAAATCTGAGGTGTTATTTATTCTCTTCCTCAGTACCTACTTACAGACCACTGTTCAGTCATCTCCCAGTAGCTAGCTGCATAGAACTAAGACCATGCAAAGAGCTTGTAACTTGGCTGTAGTCTAACTAGGTAGAGATTATCCTTTTCATACGTTTAAAAATTAATATTCATAGTTCTAAAGGGGATTTATGTTCAGTTGCTTCTCTAACATGAACACTAAACGTTTTTAAAGGTTGACAGTCTTTTCCAGGATGTCCTTTAATTCTTTATTAATTTAACTCAATGTTAGACATTTCATTATTTTACCTAGGATTGGTGTAAGGATAGCACACGAATAGTTCTGCAAAGAATTCCATGCTACACTTAAGATTCTTTTTCTTCTGAAACATCTCTTATTCTACAAGAATTATGCAAAGTTAAAATTACCAAGCCAGATATCATCATTTAATATATTTAGAACACTTAAAGCCAAATTTGCTTGCCTGTTGATTTAAGGATTAAGCTGCACAATTTGTTTTATTCTAGCTTTTGGTTTCAGTTGCTCGCATCATTAGGAAAACATCAGCTCTGTGGCTGACATTTTTCAGGCTTGGTCTTTGCCATAAAATATGTGTTTTTGTTGGGTTTTTTTATTATTTGGATAAAGTTGGTTTGGCTGTTTTCAAGCATGAATAAAATGAATAAATGTTTTCCCATTCTAAGGTTCCTGACTTTTTAGTGCAATTTTAAATGTAAATAGGCAAAATATGATGGAAATAGTTGAGATAGAATAAATATTTTTCGGAGGATGTAACTCTTGTTGGTAAGTGCTGCTTTAATAGTAAAAATGTGAGTTCAGACTTTACCAAGCCTAAGGAAGTGCTAAACAGATTAAAGAGCAATGCCCTGAGAAATCTCAAAATGTACTTGCTGGTATGGAAATACTAAATGGGCTTTTTTTTATGAGGTCCTCAGTTGGTCAGTTCTCATTCTAGCAATCCCTTCATCAATAATCTAGCTGGAAAAAATCCTAGGTTAAGTGTGCAGATGATGCACTTATTGGAGAGTACTAAATAAAGGACTGATTACTTATAGAGAACAATCCGGATTGCCTGATTTAAATGGCCACAGTCCAACAAATTATATGTTAATACAGCCAATATGAAATAAAACATCTGGGAGGAACAAATGCAGATTAATATCTTCATGATAGTAAACTGTCTTGGAAACAGACACAGAGAAAGCTTCTTGTAATCTCAACGAAATATTGTAGCTGAAATGCTATTTCAGGTTCATATGTATACACATAATTTGGGAAATTCTGTGCAGAGTACTGACTTAAAATTAAAACCCCAATCTCCCCAAACCCCACAACCCTAGACTTCTAGCATACTATGTCCAGTTTTGATGGTGAAAGTCCAAGAAGGGAGGTGAAATACAAGATTGAAGGAAAGTCACAAAAATGAACAAGGACTGGCTGAAACAGTAAAGTAAACAATGCTCCTAGAAATAAGTCATCTTTCTGAAGCAGGGGTTGTATCCAAATGAGGAGAATAGGAAAGAGCATTAACTTTGGCAAGTTAAATATAAACCATAATGAGGTAGGCCAAAAAATATGTTGAGGAACAACTTTATAAAGACATTGAAAAAAATCAAAGCTTTTTGTCTAACTGTCAAAAGCAGAAAGCCTGCCAGAGATCCCAGTGGGCTGATAGATGGCTATAATATTACACGTGGGCTAAGGGAAGGTAAAGCCATAGCAGAGAAGTTATTTGCATTGCTGTTCACTTCAGAACAGTTCCCACATGGAGCCTTCCTTTCGAGGGGACAGGCTGGGGGAAGCTGACAGAAGGTTGACGTTTTGGAGCAAATAGGCACAATGAATTGCTAGGAAAAAGTTCTCACTTTCTGAAGAACTCTGTGGTGAAGTTGCCGAGTTACACACAGTTGTGTATAATCATTGCTTAAATTGGCCTTAGAATGGAAGAATGAAAAGCAGTAAACGTGTCAGGCTTTTCAAGAGGGGCCCATGGAGTGTCTGTGGAAACTGCAGACTAGTAGCGAGCCTGGGTTCTGTATCAGGCACCTCAGCAGAAACTACAAAAAAAGAATAGGATTAGTGTTCATTCACAGGAATAAAGGTGGTGATAGAGAGGAGTCAAGTTGTCTTCTGCAGCAGGAAGCCCTGCCCTGTAAATCTGCTCATGTTGTTTGAATGACTGCATGAGCATTCGATAAAGGTGATTTAACTAATACACTATGCCTGGATTTCTTTTTAAAGAACCTAAACCAAACAACCAAAAAAGCCAACCAAACAGTTGCTGTTTCATAGACTTTTGGGAAATTAAACTGGTTTAATCCTGTAGTGGTTAGGTAGTGACTAGGTAAAGATTGGAAACCATATGGAAAAAATAAGAAGACTGGACAGTACAGGGACATTACTCCTGGAGTCCCACAGAGAATGTGTGCTGGAATCTCTGCTGTTCCAAGTGCTCATAAACTGTCTGGGATGGAGGATGAATAATAAAGCACTGACACATTTTTCCAGGTCGCAAGACCAAAAGCTGGCTGTGAGGAATGTCAAAGGGATCTCACAGCACTAAGTAATGGGGTTACAAAATAGCAGGCCAAATTTACTTTTCATACATGTAATGCAGTGTTTGTTCAGAAGCTTGATTTGACAGTGTATACCTAGTGGTGGACTTAGTTATGCCTTGCAAATTGAGAAGGAGATCTTGGAATTACTGTGGATGGTTCTGTGACTTATTGACCAGCAATGGCTAAAAGACCATGGATATATTAGGGGATAAATGCAAAAAAAACCCCAAGAATGTATTATGGCACTGTATAAATTCCTATGCCTGTATGATCAATAACATGTCTAATTCTCTTCAACTAATTTTGAAACAGATCTAGAAGAATTATGTATATATAGTGGTAATAAAGGCTAGACAAAACCATGGAGCTATTTCCATGCTCAGAAAGACTGAGTAGACATGGGCTTTCCAGTTTGAGGTAGAGCAAGCATAAGTGAATGGCACGGAGAGGATGTTTAAGTGATTGCTTCTCTCGGTACAAGATTTGGAAGTACTAAATGTAAATATTGTGCACTAGGTTTAAAACAAAGAGGATCATAGAATCATAGAAGTCCTATTTCCTGCTACTTCCAGTTACAGTTTTCTGAGAATGAGTTCCAGAATGGGCAAAGATTAAATTAAGAAAATAAAAAAAAAAAAGAAAAAGATTTACAGTCAGGTTCTATTGACTATAAATATTTAGAAACAGGCATGGAAAACAGTTACAGGAGGCTGCAATCTAAACGGATGTTGAGGACAGAGTGTAGCATTAAATATTACCCATTTCTTAGGCTTTTTACTGAAGTATCGGCCAATGGACACAGACATCAAGTATGGGGCAAAATGGCTATTTGGTTTAATCCATTGTCCCCATGCCTGTGTTTTTGTTTTGTTTGCTTCTGAGTTTTTTAATTATTATACCTTAAAGTCAAACTGGGGTAGCTTCAGCAAAGCATGCTGTAATCTGACGGTGGCTCCCCTGCAAGAGGCATGGACGCATGATCTCAGTACTGCATCTCAGTGTAGGAACTGCCTAGCTGGTCTCCATCTGCTGCTCACTGTAAATGAAGGAGTTACCAAATTTTTCACTTTCCAGGACAATACAATTCTGCCGCTTGCAAATCTCCCAGCAGTAGATAATGAAGTGCCTGAAGTATGGTTACTAGTTTTGGAATGATACAAAGAAAATTACAAGCGTAAAATGGCATCAGTAGGTCAGTGAATTGGACTACTATATTCCGTGAATTAGACTATTTTTAGTTGGTCTGAGGTCACCTATAAGTCTGGAGCTAATGCCTTGACCTTTTTGTAGAAGGCACTAACTTGTGTTTGCAGTGGTAACACTGCAGTCTCCTGAGTGTCTGGCCTTTCTGTGGAAATGATGCTGCCTGTGTACAGTTCTTTCTATGCCCTATTCTTTATCAAATGAGAAAGGAGACCTCTGCCCGCAGTGTGTGGCTGACATGCCAGCTTGGGACAGTTCAGTTACTGACAGTTTTCCAACCGCAAGCTCTTATAAATTGGCAGCTAATAGGAGAAATTGGAGGGAGGAGGCGGTAAATAGAGAATGTCTGCAGCCTGCAGACTTGGAAGTATGTGTTTGGTAAAAGACCCTGGCAAAGAAGTATTAAAGAGAGATGAAGAGTATCTGAAAGGATTTCAGAATAAGGGGGAAAGGGGAAGTTCAAAATGCAACAGATGTATAGGTGGTGTGACCAAAATAGTGAATTTAACATTTGTGATTCACATACATAAGACTATTTTTAGCACCAAGAAAATGATTGTAGACATCTCTGTCTAGTCAGTTGGTGCTAAGAAATAGTCTTATGTGAATCACAAACTTCTTTAAGTCAGTTCAGAAACAAAATCAGTTTGGTTTGTTTGATTATTCTAGTGCAAACTTTCAATCAATTAGCAATTGGCATTTTTTCCACAGTCTGTTTTTTCCCTTTTTTCTTATTTTTTGGTACTGTAGCCTGCTCTACACTTTGTGGAAAAACAACTCTCCTGTAAACTCTCTGGGTTTATATTTTCATGCTGAATTGTTTCTTCGTAAATAAAGTTCAGAATTTGTTAAGCTTTGGTATCAGCAGAGGATGCACAATACAGATTTAGGGCAGCCACAGAAATTTCGGTGACTTTCTGTCAAGTCATTCTTCTGTGTTTTTTTTTCCCTGATGTTTAGTTCTCCCTTGATACTGTAGGTCATGGGCTCCTGTGAGTTTCTTCGTTTCCGCAGGCCAGTTGGGTATAGCTGGGACAGCTGCAGAAAGCCTTTCCCTAGGCTGTGCAGGGTAGACTCCTTTATACTTCAGGTTGGCAAATATTTCTTTGCTGTCTTGCAAGTATAGTTTATGCAGCATTTATATTTTAGGGAAAAAAACCTCCACATTCTTACATGCAGATAGAGAATCGGGGCTTCAGGTGGAACTGGAGTTTTAGAAAGGGCTTTAGTAAAAGTCAGAATAATTTAAAAATGGGGACCCCTCATCCCAAATACTTGCCCATTTGTTTCCATAATGCCTTCAAGGAAGCTGTGCCTCTTGTACTAAGCACACAAGAACATCTTGCCTACTTTCCACACTTTCCTGCTTTGATACTTAGATATTCAGGAAAAAAAATATTTTTGAAAGAGAATTTTTAACCCTCGGCTTAGAACTGACTTTATTTGTGTTTGGCTGCCTTGGTGCCCATGAATCACTGCCATACCCAGCATGGGCTTGCACTGAAGTGACAGGGCATGAGCTTAGAGACTGTCAGTGCAGGTGACAGCTGCTTCCTTTATGATTAACTATTTAAGGAAAGCAGAGGAAGCCAAAGGATGGCAGCTTCATGTGGTCCGTGAGAGCTCTCTGAAGAAACAGGCTGGATAATTAGTTTGCCACTGGGGATTGCTATGGGAATTCAGAACTATTCCCTGGTTGTAGCGTGATGCATCTGCTGTGTATTTTGCAGTCTCTTCAGGTGCAGCAGGTATTACGTCTCAATTTTTAAGATATATAACATTGTATGTATATGCTGAACTAATCTTTGATAGTAAGGTGGATGTTGTCTTCTAATTACATGTATAATGTACATCTCTGAAGTACACTGAAGTGACTTATTTTGTTAACTTGAACTGTGCAAGCAGCTTGTGTCCAATGAAAGAGTGGACGCTTCTCAAGGCTCCCACTGAAGTCAGGGTCCCTGTGTCCCAGACGCTGCTGTGAGAAAGACTTTCCTTCAAAATGAGATTACTCTTGTTCTATGAATACACAGGACTCAAACCCCTGTCCCTTCTTTAACTCTCCTGTTCTGTGCTTGTGCATTCAGGAATAGTGTACGATGATGGCAGAGATTGTTTCAGGGCTCAGAGTCACGTTTGGTGTCCCAGTAACTGCTGTAATCATAGCTCTGTAAGGAAATTTGTACATGCCAGTGCCCAAAAGGGTGTTTGGGGGTGCTGGAGCACTGCCTTCAAGTCCTTATCACAATTTCTCTCAGATCCTGTATCTTGCTCGTGTTGCCTGTTCCTACCGCAGACTTAAGAAATATGTCATTGCATTACTGAGGTTTGAATTTGCAGGGACAAGTTGATGCAGGTGTATTGTCTTCTGGTCAGCGCTGAACACCATTAGCTTTCCCCAGTTTCTTTGTTAACTCTGGCAAAAGGAGTTCAGGACTCGCAGGAAGGGAAAGGAGGGATGAAAGCAGAATTGATGGTGCCCTCGTCAGTTAAGTAATCAATGCTTCCCATTTCTCCAAGCTGTTCAGTGCCTGGCTCATACCAAGAGCATTGGAGCATGTCACTGCTCACATTTACCTCCTGTCACCTCCTTCCTCTGTGTTTTGTAAAACCCAGGCTAAACAAGTGTGAGCCAAAACATGCACACTCCTGAAATCACTTCTGGTGTCTGGGCAGCACCTCCCCACCCAGAGCTCCATGGCTTTTCCGGTAATACATCTTCCCATGCAATCAGCTGATGACCCACTGTCACTGCTGGCAAAGGGAGCGTTTTGCACAGCTCTGCCCTTCTTTCTTTGTGTTTTTTAGTACTAGTGCCTTTTCTCCCCCTTATATGATGGTTCTGGAGTGAAGATTTTCTCACTTTTTTACTTCTGCAGTTAAGTGTGTTGGGTATTCTATAGAATTTGAAGGCATTTACAAAGAGAATGATTTTTAAATATATATATATTAATATAAAATTTGAGTGACAGAATTAGGTCAGAGTATATAACAGGTATAATTCCTATGTTTGTTTTATTGTCACATGCTCTTTGGAAAAACTTAAATCTCTCACATGTATGCCTAAAGGTGAAAAGTATGTTATCTCAGAAAATATTTTGTCACAGCTGGCTGTACTTGAGTGAACATACACCACAGTCTGTTAGGACACATTTGATTTGAATGTTCAGACTACGATTGTTGTCTGAGCTATTGTTTCTATTTTCAGCTGGGGCAATTGGATTGCCCTTCACAACACCCGGACTGCTTCAGTCCCTTCCATCTGCCTTGTCTGCAGGAGGAAGCTGGAATTACGAGGCAATATTTGATAACTCATGTTACAAGTATTGCAAACCTTTGGTACCAAAGTGGTGGTAAACAAAGCTCCATTTAAAGTGTGGTTTAATAACTAATTTCTCCACAACAGATTCCCTGTGTTCATTTTTAATTTTGTAGAGAGAAATGATCAGGAACATAATTTAAGAGGTAAGCAGGTGAAACTGTATGCAGAACTTCACCGCTAGCTCTTAAATCCATAGCACCAATCAACCAGCGGGAGCTTGTACTTCAAAACCAACTTCTTCAGTTCTGGCAGCCTCTGAAGATGTGTGTGCTGCTGCAGTCACGTTGAAGTAGTTGTGGCATACGAGTAGATTTAAAAAAGGCTCAGGTTCCATGTCTGTATCCCCTTTTCTACATGACACTGTTTTCTTAAGGAGTTCGTGTGGCTGCTTGTGCTGCTCTATTACCTGAGCTAGCACAACTGCCTGCAGACAGTGCAATAAATTGGGTAAAATAATCCTTATATCCAAACATGAGTTCTCCCACCCCCATCCATCTACTCGGTTTATGCAAGATTATTTTAAATCCAGATCAGCTCGCTGATCCACTTGATGCAATTACCAAATCATTATAAACCCTGCCAAGAGGGCAGCTTGGGAAGCTAAGGTGATAGGACTGTGAAAACTCTGTAAACCAGCCTGGGCACCAGGACGTAGGTATGAGGAGCTGTTGCTCAGGAGGTAAGGGATCTGGTTTGACCTTCAGTTTGTGCAGATTGTTCTCTGTATCTCATGTTGACTTTTTAACCTTTGAAAAAAAATGTGTGAAGTAGTACGTGCAATTTCCATGTGCTGATCACGACGTTCTACATCAGAGCTATTTTTGGATCTGAAATCTTTCATGCTGAACGTCTCTCAAGAGTTGAAAAAGTATGTGAATCCATGTGATGTGCAGGCTTTGTGGCTGAAGAGTTTGTCTTCAGATTCCTTTTCGTGACTTCTGAACTAAGTGAGACTGTTAGATGAAAGCTGGAATTACGGGCACATGGACTTTACTGAGCGTGTGCTTTTCTGGCTTCAAAAAAGATGCAGAACATATGTACTCTCACTTCAGTATGAGTTCTCTGCCTGCCAGAGTGAGTACAGGGCAGGGGGGTTGGTTTTGCTTTTTTGTTTGTTTTCCAGAATACTAGTTATTTCTGAACTGTGAACTTTAACCAACAAGGGACAGCTTTTCAAATGTACAAATAAATGACCATATTTGCGTGAACATGTGTGAAATAATAGAGCATGTATAGAGCACGCATAGAAACAATAAAATTAATCCATGCCACCAAATAAGCATATTTTATTGTGAGTGCGTGTTTGGGCTCTTTTGCTGTGGCCCATCTGCTCTTAAAGTTATATCAATAAGATTATTTCATTTTCAGGAAAAATCTTGCAGCAAAGATTGATTGAGGATCTAAATGAGTAAATGGAAGTATCAGTGAGCATGAAATGAAAAGAATGAAAAATACCAGTGAGCATGAAAGTTAAGCTGGGTATGTAGTATCACTGTGGTTTGATATGCGTGTCTTAACCTTGCTTTCATTTTGTCACATTCCCCGCAGGAACTGTTTTTGGGTATGTCTCTTTTAACTAAAACTCTGACTTGGACTTTCTGAAGGTTCATCTTTATTGGTCCAGCCCATCATCCTCCTAGAGTCTCAAGAAGTTCTTTTGTACCTTAGAGGCTCTGTGTGTCACCAGTGATTTCCTCTTTTTGTAGAAAAGTGTGCAGCTTCCCTCAGAGTTTTCTAAATTGTGCTTAAGAGTGGATAATTGTTCCTTCTGAACTCCCATTTGCGGTTTTCATCATTTCCTATCTTCGGGTAAACTTCAAGTTAATTTATTTCCTTCTTCTACCTTTCCCTCCTCTTTTACTGTCACACTTTGTTCTATTACTGAAACATTTCAGGAGTGTTAGCGCATGCAAATCCTGACACTGAGCCAATGTACATCAGCAAGTCTGGTAATTTATGCAAGATTATTTTGGCCAAATTAGAAACAGTCTGTTGAACCCTGCAACCCTACATTAGGCAAATGAAGGTAAAAGCTGGAAAGATTAAAGATTCCCTTTGTAGCAATGTGGAAAGTCATTTGAGAATGTTGTTCAGGTAATACTGTAGAAGCTCTGACTCTGCTGCAGGGTGAGCATCATAAGCTCCTTTGGCAATTCTTTTCTTGGTAGCTTTTATTATAATTCTGAGCTAACTATGTAGCAAAGTAAAATAAATAAATTAATTGCTAATACTACAGAAGCAATGCTGTAACTGTTGTAATAATGTCAGGGATCAGAGTAGCTTGGTGGGGTTCCTGTAGTTTCCCAAAGTCTCTTGCTCACCGGTTCAACGTAACTCAAATCACTTGTCACATAGGAAACCAAGGGAAGAGCATTACCATGTACTGCAGTGAAACTGACTGCAATCGAATGGCATATTTCACCAGTATTACTCAGTGTGGGTTGCAATTCTGTTTCTATTTTGCTAAATTCTGAAGATCTATGCATTCAGAAAAGAATAGTTTAATTTTTTGTGTAATCTCTCATACCTTTAAGAATGATCACGTCTTTTTCTCTCCTAAAGCACTGAGTCATTGATTTGCTTGCGCAGCAAGCAAAGAAAGTCAAGGCTGTAGCTTACTCCAGTGTTCAGCTTGCGAACCAGGAGTATTGTGTCCAGCTCTCTTAAGGGAAGTTTTCATTGTGATTTTCCTGAAAATCATTATATCTGCCATGCTAATTTGTTGTTCTCACAAGCTTAAACAACTGATGTGAACTTCAGAACTGTGTATGTTTCAAACAACATATCTTGTACTGTTCTTGGAAAAAAGGATAAAAAGACTTGAGGTTTATATGGTTTCCTCTTTCTAAATTGCTATTTGTGTCACACTGATTTTAGAATGTTTCTAACCTGTTTATCAGCTGTGCCAGCCTAGGTTCATGTTTACACCTAGGAATAGATGTAGAATTGCATTGCTGAAAGTAATGTCAGTATGATAAAGAGTTTCCTGAGAAATTAATTCTTTTGTCTAGGAATGAAATATCTGTGACCTTCTGTGGTGTCCCAGAGAGCCTGAAACCAGAAGAATATATAAATATGCAAGTGCTGCAAAACCACAATGCCTTACCTATTGCCCTCCTAAATAAAAAGGTGTATGAGCATCTGCTTTTGCTTTGGGTCCACCTCTGTTACGGAATCTCTGCTGTCTCTGATGGAAGGTGATGCTGAATTAGTTACCAGAAGTGTTCATTTCTGGGCTTGGATCTTTTCTCTTCCTTTTTATTATAGAAATTTACACTGAGAGCAAGGAGTGGCCAATGGATGAGCTGTTCCAAATGCAAGCAGTTTCCATGAATGCTTCAGGAAAAGTTGGAATAGCACTAAGTCACCTAGAAATGATGAGCAAGGGAAAGCTGTTTGGGACACAATGGCTTTTCTTGTCTCTGCAGCCATCCCTGGGGCCTGAGGTGGGCACTGCTGGCCTCAAACCTGCAGCATGAGCGAGTCCATAGGACAGCAACTGCTGTGGTGGGAGAGTCTCTGGCATTTGTTGAGAAAATACCAACTTTGGAATTGTCTTGGGGATATTCGAAGCCACACCACCTGCTTCACCAGGCAGTGAATTAGGGATAAGTAGCACAGCATATACCTGTTCTGCAAGTTTTGTTTATATGTTAGAAATTTGTTTGTAAATGCATAACCTGGTGGATGGGTAGGTATTTAGAGCTATGGTATACAGCTCCAGGCAGTCGTAATGTGATCTGTGGCAAAACAGGCAACTCCTTAGGGCCAGTGGTGGCCAGCTCTTTTTGCTTTTGATTTGTTTCTTAAACTGTGTCTGCACAGTTTAGGCATCTGCAGAGCATGATGCTGCTCCCAAGGCTTTGATTCAGCAAGCTAGCACACAGCCTGTCATCGCTGGACTTAAAATGGTAAAGAAAGGATGTCCAGAACTTGAAGGAGGCCAAATATGCTTACAGGTCCTGGTTTAAGCAAAGAACACTAAAATAAGAAACCCACAAATTTTCTCTTTCTTTTTTCCTTGTTGGGGATTTTAGTCAGCACATGTACAAAGCATTTCTTCGCCTTTGGACAGATCAGATCTCCTGAGTAATAACAACTATTTCTGGAACAACAGGATACTGAAGAGTTTATAAACACTAGGCTTGTTTACTTCTGCTCTGTGACTGCTCATTTCACATAGGGGTTTCCTCATTTGACAAGGGTAAAGAAACTTGGCTGAGTAGACACATCTGTAAAGATGTAGTTGGCTTTGCTCCGCCATGGTGTCCTGGAAGAAGATCTATCCTGTTAAGCCAGCAAAATTTTCCACCTGTGTTCAGTAAGGAAGGTATTTTAGCTGGAAAGTAGTCGTGTTGTATTTTCTAAGAGAATCGGAGGAACTGTTCTGCTTCACTCCTCCCAGATCTGGCACCTACTGCTCATGGGGGTGTGCATTTGAAGTGCTGATCTCTTCTGTCTCTTCTCTGAGAAGCAGATTCTTCAGTACTGTGTTATTAGGATTTGCTATAGCTGGAGGACTCCTAAACCATGTCCAGATAGGAAATAAGAGGAAATAAGGCTAATAGTTTGGGTGTTAGGGTTTTTTTTTTTCCTTCTCTTCATATTAATAGGACTTGATTTTCAGTGTTCTGCCATCTCTTGTGGATTGTTGGACAGAAAACAGAGGAGAAGCAGCACTTCATTCTGTATAATTAGCTGTCAGACATTGCACACTCAGGAGGAGGAACAGTGATGGTTCCAGGCCATCAGGAGGAAGAGGAGAGAAATCCTGTGAAACAAGCTATGTCTGGAGTGCTCCAAGATACAGAATAATTCACTTAAAAATTCAGAGCTGTGTGAGATTTGCAGTGCTTGCTGTTGCACATTCTGTTTCCATCTGAAGACTGGCTGTGAGATGATGAACTGCTGAGATGTTTTGACAGATACCAGTCAGAGGGATGTTTTTGACAGATTTTTTTTTTTTTTGGTAATGATTAGTGTCACTCTAAGCAGTTGTTTTGTGTTTCTGTGTTTGTTTTCATTCATGTCCTACGTGTTTCCCTTTCACAGCAGTGCTCATCTTAACATAATGAGATTCAGGAAGCTGAAATCAGTCTCAATTAGTTGAGGCTACTGTAAATATTTTCACTGAGAGAACTGTCTTCATTCAGTTAAGATCTCAAAATATTTGAATGTTGCTTCGTGATAAACAGAAGATTGAGTAATTCAAATAAAGTGATACCAGGAGGGCAGTTTATTTTGATATAATCCTGTCTTTAGCTAACCTAAAGAAATTGTGCTCTCTGAAGAGGCAAGAACCTCAATAAAAGGCAGAGAAGAGGGTGAGAAGCATGAGAGGAAATGGAAGAACAACAGGTTCCTGCAGACAAAATCATTTATTACTAGATCTGAATTTATTTAACAAAGTTGTCTGGCCTGTCTAGAAGTGCTCAAGTTGCCTAGAGAGTGTGAAGGAGCCATCACTGACAAACCCTTCTGCCTTGGTAGGGGAGAGGACCCCTAAGTATCCAAGACATCTGGCCTGGGAAGAGCCCTCAACAGCTTGTTCACAGTGAGCTCTCTGCAGCTGTTCAGGAGTAAAAAAATTAAGGTGAAAATCAGCATTAAGTACCAGGGCACTTAAGGTTTTTCTAGACTTGTGGAAATCTCTCAATTCTGAAAGTGGTGTTTTAGCATGGCACTGAATTTCAGCCACTACTAAGTTTCTTCCTAATGCCGAAAAACTGGCATGTCAGCCCATCTAAAGAGTTAGACACATCAGAGTGGTGTTTCCAAACTTGTCCAACTTTGCAGGTCTTGAGAGGGTTTGTCTGATACATACTTCGGGTTTGGTTTGGATTTTATTATTGTAGATTGCAATGCACCTTCTGCTTGTCAGATCACTAAACAAAATTAAAAAAACCCAAACCAACCAACCAAACCAAAACCCGACATGATTTCTTCAGTAAATCAAGTTTAAATTCTTGATCAGTAGCTTGGAAATAGATACAAAACCAAAAAGCATGAAATTAACCAAATGCAAACTTCTGAATATACCTGTCATTGATCATTTCATCAGCCTCTAGAAGATTTTCGAGGCTTGTCTTGACTGTGGAAGTCAAGTGCCAACTCTACAATACTCTGACTCCATAATGCTGCTTTGCACAGTAGTCCTAAGGAGGAAAATGTTCATTTCCTGTCTCCACCTTCCAGGGTTTGCTCCATGCCACATGGAGCTTGTTTCTTTCTCATGCAAGACAATTGCTTCCCTCCCTCTCTCTCCCCTGTTTGTCCTCAGAGCACTCCTCTTGGCTCCATCTGCCTTTCCATGTGGATGAAGCACACAGATTGTGTAGGACATGGCCTTTCTTTACCCCTCTTGGGCTACATCCCTGTTTACTTATTTTATAAATAAAATAGTAACCTTTGGTGTTCACAGCATTTTTAAGTCTTCTACAGCACTTCGTAAATCCTGTATCAGGAAGCATGCTTAGTGTGCATGCATCCCAGTTGTACTGCTTCCTAGCTGAGCTTAGCTGTCTGTAGACTTCCCAAAGCACAGTAATGGTACAGATGAGAACCTGAGACAGGTCTTTCAACTTTTTGGGGGAAGTTTTGGATCTCCAGCTGTCCCATTTTGAAACAGCTGGTTCTACATAGCATGCACCTACTCAAACCTTAGGTCAAAACCAATGTAAGATGGCCTAAAAAAGTTGAAAGTCATTTCCAGTTTGGAACTCCTAGAAGCTGAAGATAGCAGGACTAGGTTTATTACAAGGTGAAGTAACTGAATGGTGGGTATGTGGCTTTCACATTTACATTTGAGTACAGGCATTTTAGAGCAGTGATGATAAAAAGAGCCAGGAGAGGATTATGTTGTGAGGTGTAGATTAGTGTTATGTTTTATGTTTGTTTATTCATGTGTGCATTCTGTATGTCTACCTTTGTGTCCAAAAGCTTAACTTTACGTCAGGTTTGACACATTCTCGCTTTACAAATTCTTTAGTTTTAGGAAGCAAGGAGGAACAGGAGGGGATGGGCAGACTCAGGGGCAGCAGGTAGGCTAAGAGAGCACGTGCTGCTGGACCCCAGAGGGTTCTGGCTCTCTGGGGCATTTTAAGGGAGCATGATGATTAGGGAGGAAGAGCTTTTGTGTTTTGCAGGGGACTAGTCCTTTGCTTCCAGGTCCTGGAAACTCTCAATTCCCTCTGGCAGGTACAAACTGGTGGGCATCCAGTAAGGGTTACTCAGGAAAGACCCCGAAGTTCCCATCACCCCTGAAGCATGACAGCCACTTTTACTCTGCTGAAACGAAATGAGCTAATTTGTTTCCCAGCAGACTAATTGCTCATGGTTTATTCTAGAGACTATTTGGTGCCCTGTTCTGAAGACTGTTTGTTCCGGACAGCATGTTTTAGAATATGTTGGTATGTGCTCACAAATTTTTCAGTTTGGGGTTGGTTTTTGGCTTGGTTTTTTTTTTTTTTTTTTTTTTTTTTTTGTTTGGTTTGTTTTTTTTTTTAATTTAAAAAAGGTCACCTTGGGTTTAGGGAAGTTTAGAGAGCTGCAACAGCTAAATAGATCCAAGAAATTCAAACAGATCCTGAAGGTGGTTGGACTGTGGAATTCTTTTCAGCTTTTCAGTCTGAACTTCCTTAAATTTGCCAAATTACTGAACTGACTAATTTACATCTTTATTCTAAGGCCTTCCCTGCTTTGTTGCCTACAGCTGCCTTAGAACTTTCCAGGTTTTCTTAAATTACAGTATTTCATTAAAATTATCCTTGTAGTATTACCTCAGTTTCTTCATACTGTGTCCTGTCATTCTGACCCAAACCTGTTTCTCAAATTCTGGAGCTAAAGTAACTACTGTCATTGTGTAGTTCTCTCTGCTTCTTAGATTTCTGTTGCCTTTCCTTATCTGTCTAAATGAATGACAGACTTTTTTGCATGGGCTGGTCAGTGGTTTTATGCTGCACAGCACAATAGGACCTCAGCTTTGGTCATCAGGCGCTGCTGTGATTAACATTGTGAGTAACATTCCTGGTGGCTACTGGATTATTCTGCTGGCAAAAGATTATTCTGCCCTTTCTGTGCTGAGTCTTTCTGCCTGTTCTGCAGTTCTTCATGCTCTCCTCTCTGGGCAGCTGTGGGGTTATGAACCACTGCTTTATCTATCATTTTCCTTCCTTTTCTACAGGGTATAATCCTCTATTTGTGCTGTAGACCACTATGCCTCCCACTGTGCTGTGATACTATAGTGTGATACTACAAGTGTGAAAACATTTGTCAGCTCATTCTGGTGAACCACTGTTCATGATTTCTGTTACTTTCTGCCTCTGAACCTGTAGGAACTGTTTGGCAGCTGGATGATAATGATCTTATTTTAACATTTGATGTAGTGCCATGTTTTTTGTGTTTGGAATGTACATTGGAAACAGCAGAAATGAGTTTTGGCTGGAACTTCAGTGCAATCTTGCAGGCAGTAAATAACAAAGACTTTAACAGGAAAAGAGAACCCAAACACTTTGTGTTCTGGGTTGGCTTGTATGAATCAGCAAGTCCTGCATCTGTGTTGCTAAATAACAAGACCCGATTGCTAAATGTAACCCAAATAGCATATCCATGTAGAGGCATAACCCATGGGATTCTGCTCTAAACCTGTTCTACAAAAAACATCAAGCTGCCTCCTCTTCACATAGCTGAGCCCTGAGCTGGGACTTTCTCTTTTTAGTATTATTACAGTAATGTGCTTCTTTCTCCTCTTGTTTACACTTGTATTGCTCCTTTTAGTCTCTTGTAAAACTGCTGTTAAGTTCATCCTCCTCATTTGTCATACTTTCAGTGACAAGATCTGCCTCCTTTCACTAACTTTCTGTTTTCCACTCTACTAAATTCAGGCTTATTGACCTCTGTAAGACTCTGTGGACGGTTACTGCCAACCACTGAACTGTTAGCTGAGTTAAACATAAAATCTTTTTGACTTTCCAAGCAAATCTAGGAACGTTCTGACAGCTCATGAAAGCTGTTTGCAAGCTTATAGTAGATTTAATTGTAAAGATAAATTATTATTTGATACTTTCCTGTAAAATAGTCAGAATTATTTAAATCTTGTATATGGGTACCTGAGAACAGGGAGAAAACCAAGATGAGGCAGAAGAGAGCTCATCTGTCTGGCAGAAGGAAAAGAAACTCGATTTGAATTGCATAATCTTTTTTTGCCAGCTGTTTCCACAAACTACCCTGCAAGTTTGAATGTGGTAAGTTTGAACAGCATGTTATGTAGTGCATATGCTAGGCATGAAGTGGTGGAGATGAACCTGCCTTTGGAAGGATGAGGCTCTTGTGCCAGAGCTCAGATGCCTCGTGGGTAGCTTTGTTCTCTGATATGTCTCACTGCAACGTAGCACAGTGCTGGTTTTGTGTACCAGCTTCTTTTGACAGTAGGTTGAGGTCCTTGCACAATGTTGTGTCAGTAAGATCTCTAACCTCAAGGTAGGGTAGAGCATCCATTGATTTTTATGTTGTATTTCTCAGTTTTGTTCATTAATTTGAGGGAGGTGGAGTCTAGCTAACCCATTGTGACCATGCTGAAGGACAGCTCTGGGCATTGCAGTAGACTAAACCCACGTTTTATTAACAAATAACAGAAATGCATAAAAATGATGGAAATCATTGTAAAGTGACCATGGTGCTAATGTAATAGGGGCTATAAAATGTTTAGGATCAGCCTCATGAGAAGTTTCTAAATGTTGAATCCTTTGCTGTTTTTGCTATTTCTGCTTACAGTTTTAATTTACAGATGCTCTGAATTATACTGATGAGGAGGGAGGAGAAGCTCTTACTTTGTTGTCTTTCAATTTGCAGACAACTGGCAGAGAAGGGGCTTTCTTCTCACCTGTGTTGGTTAAGCATAGTGTTTTAGTCATCTAGTCTGTAACTAGGTGGAAAATGGAAAGATTAATAATGGGAATCTGGTTTGTCAGTGTTTTCTGCAGTGCTTGTTTGTACCATCTGAGTTTAACTGATGCAACTGAATTTACTGTCTTGGTTTGCCCACAGTAAGGGTGTAATAAAAGCCCCAAAGCCCAGTAGTTATGTCTGTAGCTTGGTATCCGGAAGACTGAAGAGGAAACTAGAATAATGCAATTACCAGCATAAGACCTCTGCCTGCTGGGACCTGTGCTACAGAAAAGTATAGATTTCTTTTCATTTCTTTCTGAAGGAGCAGATCTCCTGCAAGTGCTGTAAGAAGCAGTTATAGAAGGAAGGAAGCCAGCTGGGGCACCAGAACAATATTCAAAATGTGTGTGTCACACACTTGCAAGCAGTAGGAATTGTGTATGAAAATAAGCATTAGCACAGTGATGTGGAAGCAGTCAGTATATTTTGTAGCAGACATTTAATAGTCCTTTAGTACTTCTGGTGACATTTCCGTAATGTCTAAGGCACTTATTAAAAGAACATCCATTATGGATTATGTTTCATAAAGGGGGCATTTGTGGCCATGGATCCCCCACTGCAATTTAATATTAATGTTAGTTTTTAAATTTATTTTAAGAGGAGAGAGAAGAATGTACCCAATGAGACCTTGCTATGTGCCTGATGTGCACAGCATACTGTTGTGGCATTAATGTGCTAGGAAAAAATGCATAAAAATATTTTAACAAGCTGACACTGGTTTCTTTTGTGATCAGTTTGAAATCTGACTTTAAACCAACATTTCCAAAGTTTAGCCTTTATCCTTCTTTTATGTACCTTAAAGTCTGATTTCTTTTTTAGTTATATATGCTACAGAGCTGTAAGAGCTGAATGCATTCAATACCTCTGAAATCTAGACCAAAGGTTTTTAGACTTATTTTAGTTAAATTGACTTAGAAAACTGAAATCTGAATATCCTATTTTGGAAATGTTGGCCTCAATCACTGGAAGTTACTAAACCGCAAAATTTAATGTGGAGGTGGAAGGGCATCCTTCATGCTGCCTGTCCCTTCAAATGATGTAACAGGGTAATGGCTTAACTGTTCTGATAAAGCTTATCTCAGAATGATTTCTGAGTCAGTCTTGTTGCAGGACTATTCAAGAGAAAATAGTCTGAGAAAGTTATAGATGGCTTAGGAATAAACGTAATGGGCTGGGTGCTGACTTCACAAGCAGGCAAAAGATTAAGTTCAGCTTTTCTTCCTCCTTCATTCAGCTAGAGAAAGGTAATGAAGTAAGGGCTAAGCAGACTAAGGTGCTTCCAGAAGATGATAACTGGGCTTGCTCTAGGATGGCTGCTGGGTACAGAAGGGGCAAATCTCTGGATAAAGGGCAGTTCTGTGCCCTGTGAATTGCAGTAGAAGTAGTGGTTCATGGGTTTGATGGCCTTTGCTAAATCACTGGAATGTGGTGTTTGTGTTGTCAGGAACCCTGGTGTCATCAGAAGGATTCTGCCTGGGGTTGTAACACGATGCTAAGTGACCTACCCACTTTTTGGATGTCTACAGGCTGTTTCATGCCTGGGAAGCCTGGCCTCAAAAACCTTTTTGGATTCAGGCTTTGATAGTACTTTTGGAGAATAAAACCTGCCATCTAGCTGCCAGCGTAACTCAAGAGCTGACTATTACTTCTTCAGTCTCTTGCTTAATATCTTTTGTCAGATCAGTTGGCTCCATGCTGAAATGATGTAGAAATGAACCTCAGATCAGATAAACTGAAGTCCTATTGCTCTCATTGTGTGTTTGGATTCAGGAAATGTCCTGCTGGCCAAGGTGGCTCATGAGTAGAAATTATGAAACCTGATCATATGTCATTTACAAGCTTCTGACCTCTCTGCTAATTGCTACATGTTTCTTGAAGTTATTGGGAGCTACGACTTACAGAGGAATTGACAGATTGATGAATTATTAATTTGGCTTGAGGACAAAAGTGAAGCATACTTGTTAGTTGTATAAGTCTATACCAGTTCATAAGTTGCACAGTTTTTGTAGTGTGTCAGAGGTCTGTGCTGAGGAGTAGCTTTAAAATAAAAAAAAAAAGGAAACATTAGGGAGGAGCAGTTGTCACTTTTGCTATCTGTTTCCTTTACAGCACAACTTAACATTTTGCAGCAGTGCCATAATGTGCACACTCGCTGGACGTGCTGGGCTTTCTTGTTCTTTTAATCTCTGCTCTGTCACTGTCCTTTCGTCCTTGCCTGCAGCAGCACTGCTGGCTGTATGATAGTCCTGAGTCTCCCAGCACAGTTGCCCATTGTGTCACAGAGCTCTTGTGCTAACTTATTTATCACTTAAACTTCGAAGGTGTTAAATGGTGTGGGTAGACATTGGGCATTTGCATACTTAGGAGACCTTTGACTAAACTGCAGATATTGACTAACACTTCCCCATTTTGGTTAATTAATTTCTCTTCTTCAGCATCAACTGAAAGGAGTAGTTCATTGCTTTCCTTATGTCTGCAGGAGGCACTGAATTTTGAGGGGCACCCTCAGTTCAGAGTAAGAGTCCAGGGATTTACACTTAAACACATAGAATCATAGAATGGTTTGGGTTGGAAAGGACCTTAAGATCATCTAATTCCAACCCCCCTACCATGGGCAGGGACACCTTGCACTGAACCATGTCACCCAAGACTCCATTCATCCTGGCCTTGAAAACTGCTGGGGATGGAGCATTCACAACTTCCTCGGGCAACCTATTCCAGTGCCTCACCACCCCCACAGTAAAGAACTTCTTCCTTATATGTAACCTGAACTTCCCCTGGTTAAGTCTGAACCCATTACCCCTTCTCGTATCACTGCAGTCCCTAATGAAGAGTCCCTCCCCAGTGTCCTTGTAAGGCCCCTTCAGATACTGGAAGGCTGCTGTGAGGTCTCTGCACAGTCTTCTCCAGCCTGAACAGCCCCAACTTTCTCAGCCTATCTTCATATGGGAGGTGCTCCAGCCCCTTTATCATCCTTATGGCCCTCCTCTGGACTTGCCCCAACAGCTCCATGTCTTTTTTATGTTGAGGACACCAGAACTGGACACAATACTCCAAGTGAGGTCTCACAAGAGCGGAGTAGATTTGCCAAATTACCCTCGCATGTTTTATGCCAGGTAAATACACCCATTAGCAGTGAGGTGACATTAAAGCTACAAATTTACAGTGAATGGCAAATTTAAGCTGTGATTTCCAGAGAATGAAATCCTGTAGTCGTATGCATTAATCCAGTTTTCACAAGCTCCGTCTGGCCAAGCATTAGGTCAGTGGAATAGCTACTGGTATTAATCAAATTAAATGCTCTTTTTATGTTTTGTAATCTTATCACTTGATTAGGCTGATTAAGGTCAGCAAGACTTACAGCATTTGTATAAAATGGAGTTTTAGCAGACCCTTGGTCTAAGATTTGACCTGGATAAGAATTGAGCTTTTGCAACTTTAGTGTTCCTTGCTTTGTGGAGAAAAGAGTCACAGAATCACTGGTTATGTGGGGTGGGCAGGGACTTCTGGAGATGGTCTAGTTCAACTCCCCTGCTCAGAGCTGAGTCACCTGGGATAGGTTGCTCAGGGCCATGTTCATTTGGGTTTAAGAATCTCCACAGATGGGGACTCCACAACCTCTCTGGGCAACCTGTTTGACCACCCTTGCAGTAAAAGTTGGTTTTCTTATTTTGAATGGACTTTCTCGTATGTTACATTTTTCCTATTGCCCTGTACACTGAGCACCTCTCTGCCTTCTCGACCACCCCCATCAGATATTTATGCACATTGATAAGAGCCCCCTGAGCCTCTGCTGCTCAAAGCTAAACAATCCCAGCTCTCTGTCTTCCCTCATATGACAGATGCTCCAATCCCTTAATCATCTTAGCTCGTTGGACTTGCTCCAGTATGTCCACGTACCTCTTGTAGTGGGGAGCCCAGCACTGGACCCAGCCCTCCAGCAGTGCCTCCCCAGTGCCGAGCCAAGGGAAAGGACCCCCCACCTCGCTCCGCTGGCAGCCCTCTGCCTAATGCAGCCCGGGATGCTGTTGGCCACCTTTGCCACAAGGGCGCAATGCTGGCTCGTATTCAACTTGTCAACCAGGAACCTCATCTTTGGTTGTCTTAAGAGTCTCTGCTCCTTCTCAGAGGTGCCATGAATAAAGGCCTCATTCATCTTTGAGTTATCTTTCTTCCTTCAGTTTCCTTAATTACAGCCTTGCTAATCATTTAAAAAGAACCCCACTGATCAAGACATAGAATGCTTATGGAAGCTATCACTATAACTAGCTGGAGGGCTTTTTTTTCTTCATGCTTCTGGTCATAGTAGCAGCAAGGATTTTTGGAAAGTTAAGTTGAGGCATATTTGGTTTCATCTGTACAGATAGGAAGGAGGTGGAGGGTAGACTAGCTAGTTCAAGCCTTAGCTCTTATCCATGTTGTGGAGAATCTGCCCTCCTTTTTGCTTTCAATCTGTACACTTAGGAACCAAATTCAGAACAGTAAAATCTCTCTGAAGCATTGGTTCTGGTCTCTCTCCCTGCTAAACTAATGAACACTAAATCACCCATCCTAGACTATATACTTCTAGGAATTCTAAAGAGGCTTAAGAATGTAATGATTGAGCTGCTAACCAAAATGTGCAATCTCTCATTAAAATCAGACTCAGCTGCAGAAACGGAAGGAGCAAATATATTACCTAAACTTGCAAAGGGACTTGAGAAACCACAGCACAATAAACTTGCTTACCAGGAAAACTCTTTAAAAGAATATTAAAAATAGACTTATAAACATTTAGATGTCCATGGTATGATACAAACCAGCACAACTCCTGTAATTGAAAATCATGCAGTGTGGACCTATCTGAAGTTTAACTGTGTTCATAGTGGCTCAAATCTCATAATCCATTGCCTTTTTTTTATGTTGCATCACTTACGACAGCTCATTTGCTTTCCTTATATTACCTTATAGCTGCTTCTTTTCCTCCAGGCGTTTTGTTTTCCTCTTTCTCTTTTACTTGCTATTTATTCCTCTGCCTGTCTTGTCTTCCACCAGGTCCACCCTGGCTTGCCTCACAGCATATTACTGTTCTTACCCTGCCAGAAATCTGGTACCAGTCTGACCTCTCCTGCATTATAAATGGATTCTCCCTTTCTTCATTTTTGTACTCTTCTTAGTGAAGCTGCTCCAACCACCTGCCATGGCCACAGAGATAAATGCTTCATGTTTGTGACTTGCCCTCAAGCCCTCTTCAACATTTGCTGTCCATAGTATCACTGCTCCCCACTGCAGATGAGAGAGATTGACAATGTTTAGCATAATATTTTTGCCTTCTCATCCCCTAATTTGCTTTATTTTCCTCTTCTACAATTTTTTTCTCATTCCTTGTCAGGTATTTTCCTGAAATTTCTGCTCTTCTCCTTGCTTGCCTGTTCCCATACAATACCAGGATCTGGAAAGTTTACCTCTCCACCTTAGAAAATACTTGTCTTTTATCTCATCGCACTAGTTACTGCCCTTGTCCCTTCATCTCTGTGCTCAAGGATAACATTCCATTGATGTCCTTGAGCTTCTCTCTTGCATTTCCATCCTAGGTTGCTTACAGTACAGCTTACACCTTTCGAAGGCCCCTAGAAACTTCAAAAGACAGAGGTTCTGGTGGCTTCTTTGTCGGCAGAGCCTTTGACTTCTTCACTGCTAAGCTGCAAGGGCTGGTCTCAGATGGATTCTGAGCAGAATTTAGAGGCTCTGAATTTAGGCTCTGAAATAGGGATTAAAAAAGTAAATTCTTTAGTCCCAGTCACCAGAGAGCCTGTCCTGTGGTATATGTAACCCTGCATTTGCCACTTGTGATATCTTCTTAGTTCTTCAAATCACAAGCCAGTGTCCACTATGAGCACCTGGAAGAGCAGATTCTGGCACGACGTTCAGTGCTGCTGAGGTGTGGTACAGCAGGAACTGCCATGATGCACTAGTAGTTTGGTGAATATCATCAGATCCGCAGGAGTTGTGTGTAGGCAGTATGTCAGGCAGTTCCTGGACATGAGCTGATGTGATGTGACTTTACAGGAAGGAAGGGGTGGAAGAAGCAGTGTAACAAGTGATTGCTTAAAACTGGTCGGCCTTTAGGTTGTTCCAGCCAACAGCTTTTACCACCATCAAGCTGGCTTTTCTCAAAATGTTGGTTTTCCCTTACTTATTTGTCTCCTCTCTTGTTCTCTCACTGCAGCACTCCTTCCCTGTCCTTCAGAAGCTCATTCACACCCAGCTCTATCACACTTCCTCTAGAAGGCCCACAGAGCTCATGCCTTGAACCTTTGCTCTTCCTCTTTTACTCCTTGCTAAGAAGAGGTAGTGGTAGAGAAGACCTGCCCGTCTGCATACCTACTTCAGAACTGCTTTCTGATCTACTCAAAAATAAAATCGTAGCCTTTCTCTCTAGGAAGGATTGGATCCGTATGAAGGAAAATGTGATGTGTTTAGTTTGCAGAGAAGAAAACATAGGTGTGTGCAATTAGTGAATGGCAGAAAAGTAGTAAATTGCATTCTCAAATATAAATAGACCACGTTTCAAACTGGCCTAACCAATTCAGGTTCAAACTTAAACAGGGGAAGTTTA
>NW_009943884.1:0-257 GCF_000696875.1 Nestor notabilis
TCTGGTGTCCTCAACATAAAAAGGACATCGACCTGTTGGAGCAAGTCCATAGGAGGCCACAAGGATGATAGAGGGCTGGAGCCCCTCCTGTATGAAGACAGGCTGAGAAAGTTGGGGCTGTTCAGCCTGGAGAAGAGAAGGCTGCATGGAGACCTCATAGCAGCCTTCCAGTATCTGAAGGGGGCCAATAATGATGTTGGGGAGGGACTCTTCATTAGGGACTGTAGTGGTAGGGGAAAGGGGGAAGGGTTTTCCAC
>NW_009943884.1:422-6490 GCF_000696875.1 Nestor notabilis
GGGTTGGAACTAGATGATCTTAAGGTCCTTTCCAACCCAAACCATTCTATGATTCTATGATTATCATTTGTGTTACTGAAGAATGAACCCTGTAAAGCATTAGAAATATAGCAAACACATCAAAGTATTTTCAAGCTCTTTTTTATTTTCCCTTCCCTTCCCTTTCCTCTCTACTCTCCACTTGATTATTTTGTTAGGGTTTTATTCTGTGTCTTACCAGATCAATACTATATCTAGTTAAATTACACATAGTCTTCTGTAAGAAAGAGCTAGAAAAAAGGAAGTGAGCAGGACTGCAGAGCTCTTACCCTGATGTTACCAAAACAAGCTTCCACCTCCCAAATTAACTTCCCAAAGTCAACTTTATCTGTCTGTGAAAAGACACAGCATGTTGTTATTAACCACTTCTTTGAAGAGAATAATACCCTATCCTTCTGTAATGGCTTTGGACTATGGATTGCACAGGAGGTCTGTACCAATATCCCTCCTTCACCTCTGCTTTGCAAACAGAGGAAAGGCCATGGCCACCCAGCGATTAATGAGTCAAGAAGTAAACATCAGCCCAATACACAGCCCACAGCCTGCAAAATGCCAATACACAGTCTGTATGAAATTTGCTGTTATTTTGCTTAGGGATAACACAGAAGAGAATTTGAATTAATTCTTTAAATGCTCAGTGGATTTTCTGGTAAAATCTTTATCTCTCCAAGCAGTATTTCTTTCTTTGCAGGAGACAGATAGACATGAAATAGAAATCTCCTCAACTTCTCTGACAATCACTGGGCACCTCACAGCACAAACAATGAGGTTCACTGTCGATCCAGAAATCTGCTGTGTGGGAAGATAGGGAATGTTTCTAAGAGGTAAAATAGATATCCCAGAAAATCAATAAGCTTTAGTTTAGGGAGTAGCCATGGTGAGGCAATGTGTTTGCAAAAGCCCAGCCTCCACAATTTCTGCTGGTGGGCTCAAGTGGGAGACAACTGATTGTCATTCACACCTGACCTTATTTGCTGAGCTCCTGCTTTCTAAGAGGCAATTCTCAGAGACAGGTAGCTTGGGAAACAATGATGCTGTGTGGAGTGTTGGACAATCAGCAGCCTGTTATAGGCACTTTTATGCTTTCTGATGCAAGATGGAATAATTCAACTGCCTGACCCTTATTTGGCTCATCTGTTAATGGTATCAATCAATGGCATTAGTCCAATGCAAGTTAGTTGAGAAGAAAGCTTTGCACAATTACAGGGCTGAAATTAGACATTCAGGTAGAAATAATAAAAGATAATAGACATTTTCATCTGATGCTAAAATTCATGGTATGTCATTAATACATTACACAGCTGTCTGTCACAGTTACTTTGGTGCATGGCTAGTCATCTCTTGCTGCCTGTGCTGCCATAGTGTGAGCCAGGTGATAAATATGAAATCCTGTATATTGGAGGGAAGCCATTATATACATATTTTGGGGAAGCTGTGCTGTGATTTAAGTGCAGTGTTGAGGCACATAGGAAACTGGCTGATCTTGCAGACATGGAGTCAGCACACTGCTCTGTGCTGAGAAGGTTCCTGGGAGTAAGCAGTGCACATGCCGTGAACTGCTGTCAGTGAAAAGGGGATTTATCCTCTTTCTGGAAGGCAGATATAGTCCTGCACTGGAGTGAGAGATGCTACTGTTCAGTAATAAAAGCTTTGGGGAATTGAATCCACTCTCCTCAGGTCAGAGCAGACTTGCAAAGCATGTTAGCAGCATCAAGGATAGTAACAGGCTTTTGACAAAAATAATGAAATGTCTGTTAGAATTAGACTTGTGTTTAACCAAACAGCAGCAAGATGGTTTTACAGGGAGAAATTTAATATCAGTGCTCCTCAAAATTAGGCAGTCTGTAGCTTGCTTCAGTTTGCCAGAACCCCTTTCCCTCTTTCAAATAGCAGATGGAGAAGAAACCAGGGTATCCTAGTACTACTGCTCAAATATGTGAATCAAAAAATGGTAACTGTAAACAAAGAACTTCAATTCCTTTGTTTAAAACAGGCAGTGGGTGTTGTCCTATGAAGCTGAAATGTGCTTTTTCCCTCTATAATTCACTTTGAAAATTTTAATGCTGCCTCAAATTAAAATATTGAGTTCTCCTCTGCTTTGGGAAGAATGTAGTGTTTATGCCTCTGGAGACCCTGAAGAAAAGTTGCTTGGGTAGGCTTTACATTACCTTGCAGAAACTGGGGCTGATGTGATTATACTGACATAACAGAAGTCTAAGAAATAAGACCTGCCAAAAGTATTTTGATTTTGAAATAACTTCTCCCAACTTTTTTGCATGTTTTTTTTCCAATTTTCTACCTACTAAGTCCCTATGTTTCACTCTAAACACCTCTAAGCCTTTGAGCACAGCTTCAGAGTTCACCCTGGAAGCTAGCTCAGGATAAGCTGAGCTTATAAGTAAATGCACAGCCCAGCTAAATCAATGTTAGCTTATCCAAATAGGCAATCCCACAGGCAGAGCTCTGTCACAGATGCAGCAAGTGACAGGCTTCATTTCAAGGCTCTGTCAGGCCACCAACCCCAGACTTCTAACTCCCCCAGCCCAGCCCAGATGCAGGGAGAGTTGCATCGCCAGATTTTTTCCTTATCAGAAAAAAAGAATCTCTACAACAAATTGGCTCATCACCTCTAGCTTTAAGACCTCCTCTTCATTCACTTTGTTACTAGTTCGTACTGCTACATCCATATTACAGCTAAACCTTTGGTTACTACCGCAAATAGAAGCTTTGGAGACACAATTCCCTTCAGTAGTAGGAAGGTAATACATATACAGTGCTACAGGGTGCCAGAATGATAATTTCTGCATACCTGATTCTGAAGCATTGGTACTTGCACAGCTAGTTGCAGTCTTTACACGCTTTAAAAGATGTCTTTGTTCAAAATAATCAGTTATGGGCATATGTAATATGGTTTTATATGTTTTAATTATAGGATGATTTTACAATTATTCACCACTAGGTTCCTATTCTCCTTCCACAGCCTTTAAGATCTAACATTCTCATAGCATAACTAATGGCTTCATTAACATGATCTAACCATTCTTTGTTATAGGGTTATTTATTTTGTTAGGCCCTAAAACTTGTCCCTCTCATAGTCATATTCCTTTAGTGATGAATAATCAGCCACTTAAAATGTCTATTTGTAGCTCTGGGGCTGCTGACTTCATCCTGTGCCTGAATTCTCAAAACCTCTCCTATCCTCTTATGAGAGTTCACTCTACACATTCTTATTTTAGGAACATTGGTAGTTCAGCCTACATGGTAATGGTCACTTAGGAAATTTACATAATCCTTTTCTAAGTGTTTGTTATTAACACCCGCAGCAGTCCCACTAGCATGTTATCAAAACTGCTTTACAACAACACGTAATGTACAGCCACTCTTCTAAATTGGCTGATAAAGATAGAAAGCTCTTACCAACCTGTCACCTGATTTTCTGCAGCTTCTAGCTAGCTTTCTTGTTGCAATGCTTCTGTGTATGTCCACAGGCTCACTTCTGAGAAGTAAGCTTCCAGAATTGCTAGGTCAGGCTTCAAGTTTCTATACTTCACTTCCTTCACGTCAGTTATTTTGGATGGCCTCCTTTTGCTTACATATTTTTGCACGTTATCCCACTTCCCATTTTCCACATCACACCTTTTTTCTTTTCCACCCCCTCATTTTATTTCCCTTTTGAGCAACTATCCTGATTCCTAAAATAGTAATTTGGTTTGGAGACTGTGCTGTTCTTGCTGCTGACTGTGTAACTGGGGTATTTATTTCTCAAGACTGGCATCTTCAGTGTTCTCTCACATAAGCTATATATTTGTTTATGCACAAGGTAAAATAAAAGTTGCAATGAGCACCTGAAGGTGTAGCAGTGAAATGTGGGCAAGTTGCCAATGTTTCCTGCTCAGGAATCAACGGGTTTTGATTCCATTTAGTTCACTTTGTAATCAGTCTGAATAAATGAGTAAGTATTTCTCCTGTAGGCCCACAGTCAACAAGATGAAAATTGTTAAAATATACTGCCAGAGGGTAACATTTTTCATACTTCCAAAGGCTGTATGAAAACTATAAGCTGAAGATATTGTCCTAATGAATATTAAGCTCTTTACCTGAATATAAATTTTCATTTTATTCTGACAAACCTCAGTGGTAATTTCACCTGCTTTTGCAAATTACCTGATCAGTACCACACACTTTTTCATCTGAGCAAATGCTCCAGAGCTTTGCTCCATATGACTGTAGCCTTGGTTAGCAATTAATAACTGGCATTATAGACCAATGGCATCCTGAAAGAGGTCCCCAAACTCAGTTAACTCAGGGTGGTTGATTTCAGTTAGTGTCTGAAAAGCAGGGATGAGCTGTGCAAGTTGTATCGCAACTGGAATGGAGTTGTGATGCCCATTTAGTTGCTCTGATGGCAGAGAAGGCATTGCCCTCCCCAAAACCTCTCCAGGGTGAGAGCTAGGGAGGGAAGACTCTCTTTTCCAGCCACCAGGGTACCTCCAGGATGCTCTGACGCTGAGATATTGAATTTCTGTATGAGGAGTGCATCTCTAATCGCTTTCAATTCCCTTCAGAAGGCTGAGCAACACACACCGTCATTGCAGTTCTTCTCTCAGGATGTGTCTCAAAAAAAAGCCATCCCAGTTCAGAGGGCAGATTTAGGTATGTGCAGTAGGTCAAAAGGGAAAAAGACTTGTCTTTTCATAACAGTTTATCTTTGAGAGGAGTACTGAACCTACTAGTTTGACAGCTGCACATGGGGGCTGACTGGGAAGTTGTTTGACTCAAATGCAAATGGCTCAGATTTTCTCAGTAGTTTTCACTTGAGGAATGAATAGATAAAGGTGAGGAGAAGAATTTTATTTTCTCGTAATTTGAAGATGACCCTTTTCACATTAACAGATTACAGAATCAATATCCTTTTCCTTAAAGCTACCACTATGATATAAATTTCCCCAGAAGTGAAAAACCCTGACCTAGCTAAACTTTTGCCAGAAAAATAAATAATTATATCTTCATAAAGCATGTATTGGTGGTGTTTTATTTACTGTAGTTGGCTTGATAACTACAACAGGAAATGGTCCCTCTATAAGTTTGATTTTACTCTTTTTTAAAATGAAGAAAAGTCCCACTATACTTCGGTTAATGAAATTAATAAGACTGTGGCCATACAGTTAAATTGCCTATATTGTTACTTTCATTCCTCACTATGATGTCACCAGCACCATCACGTAAGAAATTTAACGTAATGTGCAGCTACCTGAAACAGCTGTATAAACTACTGTAGGGCTAATTCCTCCCTGCTGTAATTCCTTTGCTTACAATGTCTTACCTCCAGCAGTGATTTTGCATGAACAATAAGACATCTGACATTTGTGCCCACAAGTGCTTCCATCTACTTAGAGAGATGATGTTTCAATTAGAAATTTCTAGGTCAACCAGACAGAAGTACATGAAAACAGACAGAGCAAATTATCCACTTTGTTAGATCCAGCTATTGGGGCTCTCACTGGGGGACTTAGCTGCATGTATTTTGGTAACGTTAGTGGGAATCACACATTTGTCTTCCCCCGTATTACTGATACTGTGCTCCCCTATGGCTACAGCTGACCAGATCTCAGAATTTTTATTTTCATGGCATTTTGCAAGCTATGTTGCCTGCCACAAATGTTCCTCTTGCCCACCTCTGCTCTCTCTTTTACTTATGTATCTCCAAACCCTTTTATATCCTCTGCCATTTATATATCACAGCTGCACATAGCAGGTCCAATTGCACTGGGAATCCTTGAGTGTTACCTACTACACACATAATAAAGATAGTAACTTCAAAAAGTACCATAAAGTAGATGAAACACTTACATGAGAGACAACGATTGATGGTAAATCCAGTTTTGCTGCTTTTTAATGGAATCTATCTATCTGATTAAGCTGGGTCTTCCTCGTAAGTATAGTTTCCCTTGGGTCATTTTCCTTTGCCGGATATTCGTGTATTGTGTCTGTTATCATGTTCTTTCTTAGAATCATAGAATAGTTAGGGT
>NW_009943885.1:0-14859 GCF_000696875.1 Nestor notabilis
TTATTATTATTATAATTATTATTATTATTTTAATTATGTTTGTCTGTCAAGTGTATTGTTTGCATGTACTCCATGTTCTATAGCTGTTACTCAAAGCAAGGTGGGCCAGCCTGTTAAGTGGGGTTGCTTTTCGGAGGAGAGGCGTTAGGTGGGGCTATGTGGTCTTCCCAGTCATTCATGCAAATAGCAGTAAAAAAATGGATAAGAAGCTTTCCTAACTGTGCCATGGCAGTGCCATTTCTGGAAAAGATAGTTTGTTCCAATTGTTGGCTGAGGATGTTGTCCCAGGAGGCTTTCTGCAAGCTACCATGGAGAGAAACCCATTGTTGAGAGAGCCAGAAGTGGGGCAGGATCTTACAGTTGTCAGCTGTTGCAAGCCCAAGCCTCATCTTGCCCTTTTCACTTTCAGCTGCTTTGAAGAAAAAGGGGGTTCTTTGAGATACCAAAATATTCTTTACAACCTTACTTACCCATTTTCCTGCAGGGAGCAAACACTCTTCTTCCTGCTTTACCTTGGGCATCTTGATTGCTGACAGGGGCTGGTCTGCATCTGGGATTGCCTTTCTCTAGCTTCTGCTTTCTTTCAAGCTGTTAGAATGAAGAACTTTAGTCCTTGGCTTTGTTGTTGCTGCTCATTTACCAAAGCAATGGGAAAAAAGTTTGCTTGTTGTCGTGGTTCTCAGTACTAGGAATAAAAATGTCCACTTAAAAATGTATCTTCTTGTTCAGAAGAAACTGTGCTAGTAGAAAAAACTTGGTTTAATAATAATAACAATAATCATAATAAACCCATCTCATGGATGTGGCAAAGCAATCCTTTTGTCTCAAGACCTGCTACAAAAACTGAAATTCTTTGTGATGTTGGATGAAAGCAGTTGTATACTTACGGTCTTTCTGCATTTACATTTTCTGTTGACAACAGGTCCTGTCACTAGGACTACCCGGCAGAACTCCTGTTTCTGTCCTAGCCTTCAATTCTGTTTGAAACTCATGTAAGCTCTGTTGGTGAAAACGATTTCTACCTCTTTGATTTAATATGAAAGTTTAAAATGTGTCGCAGAAAACAGCTCTGCTTTTCTCCACAATTTTTTTTACCCACACTTTGCTGCTTGTTTCTCTTGAGTGTAAATGAGTATTCCATTAACATTAACTGTAACTGTTTAGCAGCTTTGAAAATATTTTAGTATACGGTCAAATGTAGTCCAGGTCCTCTGTATTCAAAGCAAAAGGTGCAGTACCTTGCTGTTATCATTTATAATACTATCAAAATTTAAATTCTTCAGTTTGAACTGTTTTTCTTTCTAGCTTTGGTGCTGAATTTTTGCTGGTGCTGTTTATGTATATAAGAGTGATTAAAAAAAAAATTGGAGCAAGAAAGGGCTAGCACTTACATGCAAACCTTGATTTTGCTTTAAGTTCCATTTATTAATGTTGGATAGTCTTAATACTTTAAGATGCTGCTTGTTCTATTGATTTTCTCCCATCCACCCAACCCCCCCCCCGTATGTTCTGGATAATACAGTGGATGTGAAGTATTTGTAAGAGCAAATAGGTCTTGAAATACTCACGTGGAAAATTTTGTTTTCATGGATTTCTTCCTCTTGTTCAGGAGCGCTCTTTTAACATAAAGAATTTGGCACACTCTGTTGTCTTCCGTATATGGTGGATAGGGATACGTCAAGTCTGTCACTGGTGTTTTAGCAGTGCCTAGGAGAGGGGCTGTTACTTCCATTTGTAAGGGATTATCCCAATAGTGAAGTTGAAATTCTGGCCTTCAGAGATGGCCGTCCGTATGTTTTTAGTTCTTGGCATGCCCCTTTGTACTGCCAAGAAAGGGGGATGCTACTGTTAGTACCAGTAGTTATGTCAAGTGTGTACTTCTCGTGGATGAAACTAGTATGAGGTTCAAGACCTGATTTCTAGCATTTACTTTCCCTTGAATTCCATTCCATTTCATTCCATTGAACGTAAATGGATTTGTTCCTGTTGTTGCTTCTGCTACAGGTTAGGTGTAGACATTACTTTCCCACTTGGAGGTTGGAAGTTGCACTCTATTGGAAAGGACTGACTTGTGCAGAGGGAGTAGGACCTGGTACAGTGGGGAATATGAAGATAGGAGCCTGTGTACTCTAACAGAGTCTCATCTTCTCCACCATCTAGAAGTTCCATTGAAAGGAGACCTTGAAGGTTGCAAGACAACTCCAAGATGTGCAGTTCAGTTGCTCCCAGGCTGTGGTTCTTAACAGACCGTCGCATCAGAGAAGATTACCCTCAGCAGGAGATCCTGAGAGCACTGAAGGCCAAATGCTGTGAAGAGGAGCTAGATTTCCGGGCCTTGGTGATGGATGAAGTGGTGCTGACCATTGAGGATGGAAATCTTGGTGAGAATGAGATAAGGCTGGGAATGTCCTAAAAGGGTACTTGGAAAAAGATTGTAAAATGGAGCATCTGTACACTTCAGAAATGAATTCCATGTGTGCCAGAATACCATACATCACCTAATTCATGTAGGTGTAGATGACATCATATTCTTTAGCATTTATTGCAATAATCAAATTAACTAATTTTGCTTATTTGCTTTGAAAATATTTTTGCCTTCCCTCTATAGAACATAGAGGAGGGTTGCTTTAGTGTATCAATTCCAGAATAAGGACCTCTGTATTAAGAAGGAATTATGGAGTTTCATTTTTTTTGCATACGTACTTGAAATTTATAGGTCACATTTAAGAGTTTTAGGGGGAGTTTTTTCTTCTGTTTGTTTTCTGAATTCAAGGTAGCAAACATACATGAAGTGAAAAGGAATATTCAGTGGACAATACCAACTGTCATGAAGCTAGAGGTAATAATGTGACATAACTAAAGCAGGACTCTTTATCAGGGACTGTAGTGATAGGACAAGGGATGATGGGTTTAAACTTAAACAAGGGAAGTTCAGGTTAGATACAAGGAAGAAGTTCTTTAAAGTGAGGGTGGTGAGGCACTGGAATGGGTTGCCTGGAGAAGTGGTAAATGCTCCATCCCTGGCAGTGTTCAAGGCCAGGTTGGACAGAGCCTTGGGCTACATGGTCTGGGGTGGGGTGTTCCTGCCCATTGCAGGGCGGTTGGAACTGGATGATCTTAAGGTCCTTTCCAACCCAAACCACTCTATGATTCTGATTCTGTGCTGCTGTACAGATGTATATACAGTAATGTATATGCCAAAAAAGAATGGGGCTGAAAAACCAAGTATGTGCATAAGAAAAATTTGAACTATTACAACAACTTACAGTGTTTAAAGTAAATTAATAAGGTTTCTGTTCTGTTTTCCTATTAGCTTTTTTTTCTGTGGTGATTAAAAGGAAAAGCAAGATACTAAAATGTGTTAGGAATGTTAAATAAGATGATTCTATAGATAGTAAGCTTATGGGAAGAATGTCAAGCTGTGTAACATTATTATATTTTTTTCCAACTCTTTAATTTGGATTTTCTAAAGGAAGGAGTCTTCAGTGTTGTTTTGTACCTTTGCTTCTTCCATTTCTCTTCCCCATATATCAGTAAAAAAAATCAGTGGAGATCCAGAGAAAGATTAAATTTCTGAAAATTGTATTAGAATGATTCTATATATAGAGAAAACATAAAAGTACCCTCAGCCCTGAAGAAGAGGTTGCCATGTGATCTTGTACCTTGTTCATTATTGGGGAATCTATATAGGAGGGAAATCTTAAAACTGACTCAGAGGAAGAACTTCGTTCAGAGTTTTTACCTTTCTGTATCATGAATCAAACAAATGCATGGGAAAACAGGATTTTTCTTTTTTATTCTGGTATTACTAAACTTTTATTTACTAATTTTGTCTTTTATTCTGGCATATCTATGATTTTTATCAGAGACATGAAATTCTGTAGGATGTGTTCGTATCAAGGCAACTTCTTGTCAGAAAGTCTAAATATCTTACTTTTCTGAGTGCGCTGGCCTTAGGACAGCATGTTCCGTGAAGGCAGCCATCCTAGATTATAGCTGCAGCCTCTAAGATGCGGAGCTGGTCCTTCAGCATTTCAGTATTGTGTTTAGTTCTTGGTGATGTGTTTTCTGCCTGTTTTTTGGGAATTAAATATGGCAAGCATGAATTGTGGGCCTTTCTGCTCTCTTCTGTTTAATGCCTCCTAATGCTGCATTTATTGCAAGAAGAAAAGATGAAGTATGCAAGTTGGAAAACCAGTGCTGAGGAATGTGTAGTTACACGAATGAGAAAAGTAAAGGAAATGACTAGAAAGAGAATATAAGAAAAGGAAATTATTTTCCCACAAAGTGTTCATTTAAACTGTGTAAATAACTGACCTTTTGAAATGAAGAAAGATAAAAATGCTGAAAGATTGCGGATAGAAATTTTCTTGCAAATAATCTGACCTAATTGTGATCTTTTTGGGGTGGGGTGGTGGGGTTGTCTTATATCAAACAGTTCTTTCTCTTGCAGATAGATGAAGAATCTTCCCTCTTATTTTTCCAGGTTGGTTTTTTTTTGTTTTTTTTGGGTTTTTTTTAAGTGCTTGCCTACATTTTTTGATACAGATTTCTGGTAGAGGACACAAGCAAAAGTGTTTGATTTTCCTTGTTAAAGTCCTCAGTTGGCCTAGGAAAAGGTGTCCTGGAACAAAATCCAGGAGCTATGCATTCTCTGCCCTTTCTGTTATCTACTGTTGTGTGGGGGATCCAGGTTGAGTAAAGCTGATGTAGAGAATGTATCTTCAGTGGATAATAACCTGCTTTTGCTTCCAGTTCTGCCATTGTTTGTGTTGAAAGCTTAGCAGTACAGGGCTCTGAGAGTAATAGATGGTATTGGAGATTTTCACATACTCACACTTCAGGTTAGAGCTTTTATATATTTTTTGTCCTTCAAAACCTAGGCAGTTTCTCAAATGAATTGTTCAAAGAATGTTGACTTTGCAAAGTCAAGTTGGATGCTGTTTAAAACTTTACAAATGTGGTATTCCTGGCATAACCAGGAATACTTCTTTGTGGACTTGCTGACTGTCAGGAACATGACTGGTCTTGGAGTCTGAAAACTCGGCACAGGACATTAAAAAGCTTGAAGTGATTTACTTCACAGAGGTAGAATAGAAAAGACACTTGTGAACTTAAGAAAATGGAGCAGAATAGTGGGATGTGTGACCCTTCCCCCGGTTACATGCTGTGTACCTTGCATGTAACATGTCTCTTGACAGTAGAGCACATTGGTGTGAATATCACAGAAGCCCAGAGCTACAGACAGATACGGAAAACTTCTGCAGTGCTCAAACTCTTAAAAGATCTATGTATGTCAGAGAATGAAGATTTGCCACGTACCTGACTTGGCCAAAAGGGGAGGGAGAGGTAGGGTTGTTTCAGACAGTGGACAAAGCAGTAGTGACTCCTTGGGGCGATACTTTGCTGTACTGCAGAGCTGGATGGGAAGCATGGCTGGATTCCCAGGCAAGCCAACAACGTAGCCACAGCCATCCCTGCTGGTTCTTTCCACAACTTGGGATGACCCAGCATCCTAGGCACCACCCCAGCCCCAGTATTACTGGCCACATGATGAACCTGCTATATCCTCAAGATCTATGTTACATGACTCAATACAGCATGAGTCCAAAAATGATTGTAAATGCAAGTTAAGAGATGTAGAATTGAAGTTTTCTCTTTAAGTTTAGAAGGGAACTGTTAAACTCATTTATGCTTGAACTGGTTTGGAAATAGTTAAGTTCAACAAATAGTTTTTGAAAATAACTATGGTTTATACTTTAATTAAGTAAGTGCCTGCTTACTCGAGCCATGCCTTCCTGTTCCCTTGGCACACTGGCAGTAGTGCTCTGTAGATCTCCAAGGCAAAAGTCAAGTTAAAATAAGTGGGAAAGTCCAGCTGCATAAACCAATATTTTTCTGCTTTTTTGGTGGGCTGAACCTGCTGAAATGGTTATTAAACCAGACGTGCAACATTGGCGCACAGGAGTGCGTGTATGGAAAAAAGTGGAGGGTGATAGTGCAGTTGTTCTGATTTAAACTGGCTCAAACTATCGTGTGGCTGTAGTCTGTTTCTTAAGAGCTAAATTCTTGAAGCTAAACCGGTCAAGTATCATCTACTGTGGAAATGAGCAGCCATGTTCTTGCCCCTTTCCTGCCTTGCTCTAGCTGCTTGGCTTGTGTAAGGACTTAATGTCTGTCTTGGCTTGCTTTCATGTTGTAGCTAAACTAATCTAATTCAAAAAAAGATTGACCAAATTCTCTGCTTGTTTGCAGGATCTGGCATTAATGTGAGTTGAGTTGGCTAATCCAATGGAACACTAACACCACCCAAATAAGGAACAGTTTTCTGTTGGAATAACTTGCTGCATCAACCCATTTTGTGGTCATGCAGTTGCTAGCATGACGTTGTACGTGAGGGCAGGGGAGATTGGTGTTGCTCTTCTAGGGAATGGCTCGTATTTATGTTGATTTAATGGTAGCTTCAAGGCATTCTTTAAAACAGAGGAATTTTCTTATGGTTGGGGTGCTTCATAGTGTCAGCTTTAGGATTTTTTTGTGTTTCTTTGAAGCATCTGGTATTTACTGCTGTAAGGAATGCACTGGGTTATGAAATTAAATGGCTAGTTGCCTAATGTAGTTTGGTGATTCCTATATTCATTTAAAGCGTATAATCTAACAAAACTGTACATGATGTTTTCCGACACACATCTGAAGTCTTAACAGTGAGTCCCATTAGATAAATAGTTTAAAATTACATGTGTTAAGTTTGCTAATGCAGTGATACAGCAGGTTTGGGGAACTTGAAACTAGTGAGCAGTAGTGTACAGGGTGGGATGGGTGTGGAGGTGGAAAAAGCCTGTAGGGAATAAGCATACTATGAGACTTAGTGAAGAAATGAAAGGTGATTCGTTCATTGTCTCCTCTTTCTGAAGAGAGCACTCTTTTTCTTCTCACTTGTGTATAGGACCTAGCAGTAACCTTCCCCATGGACTGCACGCCTTACCTGTCGGGAAACACAGTTTAAGAACTGTTTGTTGGTGAAGAAGATGCTAGGGAAATCTGGATCTTTCCTTTGTTAAAATTATATACGACAGTATCTTAATTAAAATTCTTAGCTACCAGAATAGCAGAAGTTGGAGATCACTGAGCCAGCAACTTACCTTTCCTTTATATGAGGTGTTTGGAATCTCCGTGTTTTCTGATACTGTCCTGTGAAGGAAAGTAGTTTTAAGGAGTGTTGCTTTCATGAACTTCCAACTATTAAAAATGCTGGAGTGAGTGGAATTGGCATGTCCTAAAGTATAAAACAAAGTGTTAACTTTTCTGAGACTTTCTTGGCTTTTCTTCTGGGAATGTAAAGGCAAGTGATCAGCCTAGCTGAGGAATAAAAAGGAGATAATAGTAATTGTTCTTAAACAGTAATACTTTGTGTATGATTGGCTGTCTTAAGTCAGATGGGTGTCACCTGGGAACTGATGTCTTGTCTTTATATTTCCTGCAGAGGAAGTATTTCATAGAATCATAGAATGGTTTGGGTTGGAAAGGACCTTAAGATCATCTAGTTCCAACTCCCTGCTGTGGGCAGGGACGCAACACACTAGACCATGTTGCCCAAGGCTCTATGCAGCCTGGTCTTGAACACTGCCAGGGATGGAGCATTTATTTAGAAGGTAAGAGTCTGTTAACTTGGTAAAGGTTGCTGGTGTGCTGGTTTAGGCATTCGGGCCTGAAATTTGCAGTATTAGTCACTATTTCGTTTAAAGTCTTTCATTTTGCGAAATCTGTTTTTGTTTCATATGATCTGGCCTTCATTTCTGATTTGGTCTGAACAAACAATTGTGATCTTTGATTCTTTGTCTCACAAAGAATCAAATCTGGATTAGATAGCATTGGAGAAATCAGGATAGTTGAAAGATGTCTGTCAAATTTCTGTAAAGTATAGAAAGCTGGGGAAAAAAGTAAGGTTGGGTACAAATTCCTACGTTTTCAGTGTAATGGAAAGAAAAGTACTCTTAGCAGCTAGATCCATGATAAAAGAGGGCTTTTACATCAATGAAATGGTTGTTACATCAAAATGTTAGAACTCTTAATAATTTTGTATCATCTTTAGGTCATCAAAAACCTTCTTCTGTTATGCAATAGGGAACATAATCTCTTCCTCTGACTGTTTCAGGAGTGCCCTGGTGCACCTTACTGCGGGAGCTTTCCTGCAGTGTTCAGCAATGGCTCTGGGAGCGATGGAGCAGAGGCAAGTGGCCTTGGCAAGGTGCCTTGTTGAGCACTGCAGAGTTGGCCTGTTTCCTGCTACTAACAACAGCCAGAGCAGCTATTGCTTCCTCTGCAGAGTTGGGAAGCGATTGTATTACTACTAGTACTAGTACAAGTAGTAGTAGTTTATAACTCGGTAGTGAGAGCTGGAGAAGAAACTGCATTGTGTGCAAAGGACTGGAAGGTGGTTAGGCATGAAGTGAATTTTGTGGTGTTGAAAGTATTGGGCTCAGAACCACTTGAAGCTTTCTGATTTTCTTTGGCTGTGGAAACCAGTGGCTTATCAGTCTGATTGATATTAAATCTTACTCAGCTGTGTTACTAGTAGGCAGTATATAGAGGGGATTCTGAAATTGTAGCTGTGTTTAGGGGTGGGTGACTGTGACCACCCCACCATTAGATACCTTAGACAAATACATCCGTTGTAGAAAAAGCAGCAATTTATACATTTGCTTTATTATCATAGAAACATATTTTAATAACAGTGCATTTCAACAGCTGCCACGTGTTTTAGGAAGAATTGTTTTCTTCCAGAACTGTGCCACCAAACACAACTTCCTTAGGATTCACATAGGAAGAAAGGATTTATACTTGGTGACCCTGGATGTCCTTGCAGTTTTTCTCCTTCCTAGCAGAGATTTTTAGTCTTGCCTGTTATCTCAAGCTGATGCTAGATAAGAAACACTAATAATGAATTTGATCATCTCAGATTCATTCTGTTTCTTCAGTAGATGTCAGTATGTCATCAATAGTAGATGTGGACTCAGTCCAAAGCTGTCTTTGCAAGGTGGAGAGGTAGGAATGTTTCTGCATGGAAGTATTTTATTATGGTAATTTCAGAGGACTGTGTTAAGGACTGAAGTTTGATTTGCATGTTTCAACACAGTCAGCCAGGAAAATCAGACTTGTCTTGGACATATCATCTTGAACAGATGTGCATGTCACCATAGCTGAAAATGCCAGAAAGCTTTGCCAGGTTTTTAATTGCTGTACAAATTATCAGGAATGGCTATCTGGGGGAAAAACAATGTAAAAAAACCACAAAAGCAAGATGAAAGGCGTGTTCCATACATCACAGTCAAGAAATTAAAATGGGTCTGATGTTTCTCAGATGAGTCTTTAACTGGCTGGGGGTTTCTGTGTCACTTTTCCAACAGTTCCTCTTCCAGTGCTGTGTCACCTAAGCAAGTTGTGCTGGCACAGTTGTCTGAGCAGTTGCACTGTGACCCAGTTCTGCATACTGGTGTAGTTTTAAACCAGCCTCTCCTTGGTGGAGGGTGTTTTTTAACGCTGCATTAGTCTTCCGAGGCAGGTAGCAACATGTAAAGAGCTGCAGCACATGGATCAGGAGGGCAAAGAATGTGTGTTTGTGTGTGAGACATAAGGAGATACCACAAGTATCAACACAACAAAAACTTACAAAACTGACAACAACTGACAACTTTACTGGATTTCTGATCAGAGAAGTCAGCAGTACGTGTTCGTTAAGCAATGATAGTAGCTTCAGTTTTCTACTTGTGAATGACAGGCAGTGATTGTGAATATGAGAGAGACTGGTATAGCAACTTTGTTCAGTGACAAGAGGGATCTTCCAGTGTGCAGTCCTGTGTTTTAACTGATACAGACTTCTAGGAGTGCCAGTGGCCATGAACAAGTCCCTTTACTTTCTTAAAACTATAAAATGTGGTAAAATACTGGTTTCAAGAGTTACGCTTTCATCTTATATCTGCATTTTTCTACATTAAAAAATTAGAATGAAAAGGAGAACAAAAAAAAAGTGTCACTAATGAAACTGACACTTTTTATTTGCTGATATTGTAAATAATTAACATTTACAGTGTCGTAAAAATCTTTGATGGTGTCCTTTTAATGATTGTTCTTTGAAAGGAAAAGCTTAGATGATCCCGTATCTGTTTAAAGGTCCAGTCCATTTTAGGATTTAAAGTGTGTTACGGAGTTTTAAAATGCCTTTATAACTGTCAAAAGTTGAAGCAAGCTTTGATAAGCAGAATGTGTTATGTGCTTGACAACATGAGTAGAACACCTGAGAACAAAGGTATTCTGATCATGTTCTCAGGGAAACCCTACAAGCATTACACTAATGAAGTGCTTTACCTAATGCAAGGCTTTTCCTGTTATACAGAAATGTTTTCTTGATCTGTACTTCAATTTAGTGCAAGTATTGAACTAGGGACTGTCTTGCTGTGCTTGTTACTCGCTTCCACACATCTGCAAGGGGTTTATTTATTTATTCATGCCCCCAAAGGGCATCTTTCTGTTGTTTGCTTGGGGTTGGTTGGTTGGGGTTTTTTTGGGGTGTGTATATGTTTGCCTTTCAGTGGAATTGTACCAGTGAAGAATTTGGCTTCCAGATCCTAGGAATATGTTTTCATGAAAAGAGAGGGGAGAGGAATGTGTTCCTTTCTAAAGATAAGGCAAAAAAGGTAATCCAATGGAATACTTGTGCTATGTGCTTAACACGAGGGAAGTTCTGTCTCTTTCAGACACATGATGTTGCATGATATAGTTAGAAATGTTGGAGAATTAAACATGCCCAGTACTAGCGTAGTGGAAGAACAGATACTGGAAGAGGCAGACTAGCGATTTGATCCATTTTGGCAAGAGGTGATGTAAAAAGACTCAATACGCCAGTGTTCTCTCCTGGATTTTTTAGTGTTTTAGGAATAGAAATAAGTAGCATTGACGGAGCTGTTGGATCACATTACAAAAGTGATTCTCGTTACAGGCATCTGATACCCTCACTATGACAACACTGGGCATCCCCAACCAATGGGAAGGCATAAGGGGGTTTAAGCCAGCTCAAGCCCATTGCTCTGTTCAAAACTCTTGCATATTCATTCAGATTTTATACTCTAGGTTGGGCTGAGCCCTGTATTTGCTCTCCTGTACTGGTCTGGTTCTCTCAGGAAGACATTCATGCTTCTTTTTTGCTGTCCTGGACAATCATTTACACAACCAGTTGATATACTCAACTGAGAGTCAGCCAGTCCCCCTAACTGTTACAACCCTTTATCTTAACTGCCAGTCCCTTTTGTCATAGTGTGAGGTCAGCTTTCTCTGCCAGAGATGTGGTCAGGCACTTCCAGTCTTTGCAAGCACATCATATTTGTCCATCTCCACTGAGCCTACTCAGGCCTTTATTGAGCCATCGCATGGAGGGAAGAGCTGGCAGCATAGAAAAGCTGGAGTTGGGGGCATTTGCCTGAGACTTCTCTTAAGACTTCTGTCTTAGGTGGAGGAAGTAATGGAATGCAGGTGTATTTCTTCCCAGGTTCATGCCCTACCTTAGGGTTATATTTTCATTTATGACCTAGTAGGTACTTGGTTTATGTAACACAAAACAGATTGATACGACCAGAGAGAGACTGACTTAGGAAAACTGTGTAGCCTAATGACTGTATCAGTATTTGGATTCCATACCCAAGTAAGTGTCCTTGAATGATGAGGTAAAAGAATTTCTCCCCCACCAAATGCTTACTTCGAAAAATGCCAAAATCCCTTCGTTAACCTGGTGTCCCTTTGTGAACCTGGTGTGAAAAGTCAAGCTTCTGCTTCCAAGTTTCTTTTTATGCTCCACATAGTACTGCGAAGGTCTTCAATTCTGAATTGATCTCTCTTGCTTTTCCCCACCCCTAATAAAAGTTACTGACTTCATATTTTAATTAGCTCTTGAAGCTGCTTAGACCTGATTGAGAATCATCTGAGGGGTTAATTTTTGATAGAAACATTGCTTAAATAGATGAGAAGAAATTAAATTTGGCACTCAAGGGAATTGTGGCCTTTAGTGGTTTTGTTTGGTTTTGCTACCTTGGGACCATTTGTTCAAACAGCATTTTACGAACTGACAGTACCATGTATCATGATAGAACAGAAATGTATATATTGCTTCAGTACAGAAGAGTGTAACCTATCAGCAGTAGATGGTTTTGGAGATTGAGATCACAGGGGCTTTTTTTAGTTTTGTAACTGCTTTACTTGGTAATCCCCACATAATAGTAATCTGAACATTTTATGTCTTTTTGAAAACACAGATTAAATCCTCAGTAATATTGCAGTATGACTGCAGTGGTTTACCAGTGCAGGAACAATCTGCAATCTTGGCATTTAGTACTTAGGTTTAGGATGCCTAAAGCGACATCCTGTATCTGATGAAACATTGTATGAGGTGTTCTTTGCCATTACATATGGGTTTTATATCACCCGTCTTAACATTACAATTAGCCAAACCTTTCCATTATAAACCAGATTTTTATTGCTTATAATTTGTCCTTCTCTATTAATACATTGTCACCCCTTAAGTCGTAAGTGTCTGTGGGAGCTTTGGAAATTTTCTGCAGAACAATTCAGTGGAAGGAAGGCACTTCAAGGAGAAAAGATTTTTTTTTTTCTATTTTTCTCTAAATTTTAAGGATGTTTTTGAAATAACTAGCTTGGAACAGGAGCTAAATTTGACTGAAGTGGCTTGTTATACCCATTAAAGTAGACATAAATTTGTCCCAAGTTATTACCCTTTGAAAAAATAGTCTGAAAAATAGTCTGAAATAGTCTGAAAAAAATATCTTAACGGCTTGTTTAAGCTTCACAGTGAAAATATTGGAAACATACCCCTCTGTTATTAAAAACAAGAAAAAAAAAAAGGCACTTCTGGTGTTGTAGCCTTGTCTGTTGTGGGATGGGCTACAGTTTGCTCTGAGTACACAATTTAAAATGGGTATTTCCTTTCCTGTTGGTTATCCCTCCTCTCACTGACAGAAAGACCTGAATGGAGTAAAGTATTCAAATGTGAAGTATTCAAATACTCCATTCAAATGTAGCAGGGATAAGAAGAGTTAAATTGGTTTGGGACTGGGGACTTGGTGTCAGTGGGGAAAAGTGAAGGCAGCATGTTTTGCAAACCTGCTGGAACAAGCAGTGGTAACAGGAAAAGATTGCAGTGAAACTCTTGCTGATTAAGCGTTTGCTTCCCTCAAGAAGGGAATTGGAGCTGGAAACCAGTGGGAACATGGGTTGTGTGTTGAAACTTCTTGGGAAAAGATGCCAACTGAACAAGGAGCTTCAAATGGAAAACAAGTTTGGAGGCAAGGCAGGAAACTGAGTGGCTAGAGTGGTATTCAGAATTGCAGGCAAAGAAGCTACTTGACAGGAGGAGAAGTCTGTAGTTTGGAAATGAACTGGAAGAATAAGGAGGGACAGAAAGGAAGTGGAAGTATAGGTGTTACATCTAGGGGGATGAATCCTATGGGGAGTGACTGGGGCAAAGCAAGCTGACTGCAGTATTTGCTGTCTTCCAGTGCTTGGGGTGGAATCAAACCTTCCAGAGCTTTTCTCTCTTGCAGAGAAAAACATTCCTTTGCCAGCTGTTTACACAATTACTTGCTGACAGTAGAGCCCAATTCACCTGAAGTGCTGGTCAACATAGAGGCTGTTGGCCCAGTGCTGCTGACACTTAGCTGTCAGCTGCGGTGTCAGGGGACTGTATGGTAGATGAAACTGTTCTAACCCTCATGTGCTAGTCCATCAGTGTCATGTTTGTGTTACTTAGGTGCCCAGTGATGAAGTTTGCTTTTGATTATCTGCAAATGTAAAGACAAAATACTGTTCTGAGTAGCAGCAGCAAATACTCCCAAATTAGAAATCAGCAAAAACAAATTTGCATTTTCGGCTCCTTTGTTGTGTATTTGTTTTCAGATACTACATTTTAAATTACTTGATCACATGCTGCTCTTTCATCGTTCTCCTTAGTACCAGAGTATTCCGCTCTGGAAGCGTAACTTGCAGCATAGTGAAAGAGGACTATTTGTGGTCACAGACATTTATGACATTGAAGCAGAATATTGCTGGAAGAAAAGTGTTAGTCTGATGATTTAAATTGGACTGCTCGGAAATTGCCTTTAATTGCATGTTTTTGCATTTTCTGAGTGCCCAAACTTTGGATGCTAGGATCAGCTTTGGGAAAGTGCTGAACACTTGCATCCACAGATAAAGTCAGTTGGAGCAGCATCAGCAGCTGAGGAACCGTGGCCTCCCAAATGTGGCATCTAGAATTCCTTTTACACTTAACCTCTTTGTTTCTCTTCCCCATGCTGGAAATCAGTAGAATACTCACTGGTTTCCTGTGGTGCTGGCAAAATAAGTTAAGTCTGTGAAGCATTTAGATGTTAACTGTGAGAAGCACAATAAATTAAACTCAAGAAGAAATGAATAATTGTGTGTTTCAAGCAAGGGTTTCAGTACACCAATCCATGGACTACACATTGAACGATGTAAAAGAAGATAGAGTGCTGAGTAGCTGCTTGTTGAGTGCTTTACCTCCTGTGCAGGTTAGATGTATGCTGCTGGGGGAAGGAATGTTTGTTCGTGTAGCTGAAGACAGCACATCAATGCTGCAGACATATCCTTAGTTGTGGCTTTTGCTAACCTTTGTGTGCTTGACTTCATGGCTTCAGGAGTTTTCTCTTAATGTAGCTTTTTAATGTAATATTGTGTATATACATTCTTTGTAAATAATGTATATGCAGACATGTGGGGGCTGTGCTGGATCTATCAATGCTGTTTACTAGCCAGGCTTTGGAAAACTTAGGTGTAGGG
>NW_009943885.1:14890-17587 GCF_000696875.1 Nestor notabilis
CAGTGCTAACCAATTACTTGGGTAACCCAATATTCTGTCCTTGAATAGGAGTCCATGGATATATTTACATTCAAGATACGTATATATCCTGTCTGTGAGACTGAGGAATTATCTCTCTAAATACCTGGAGAGGTTGTGCTTGTGCCTTGTTCTCCTTCATACTTGTTTAATGAATATGTAAATTGGCACGTCCCCATTGTTATTATACTTCTCCACTGCTTTGGAAAATGGCTTATTCCATTTCTGGAATTCTTTCTGTTTGGGTTCTTTTGAAGCCATTGCTTTCAGTGTTTGGCTCTTTTTTTTTTTTTGAGGTGCCTTGCAGGCTGTCTTTCATGTTTAAGAACATCTTCATATGTATAAAAAAGTAATATATTACTTTTTGATATGAACATACAATACAAAACATAAAAATACGAAGTACTGGACCTTCTGTTCCTAGATGAGGAACAGACCCACAGGGTGGGTGACCAGGCAGGATGATGTGGTTTGAGTTGAGACCTTTCTTACTAGGAGATGAGGAAGGGAGCAATAGTGAACCTGACTGAGCCTGCCATGATAGAGGCAGTTAGTTGTTACCATCTTGAAATTAATTTTTAGGAGTTCCAGGTTTTCGTGCACCAACCACATGTACCTTTTTGCTTACTTTTCTAGAAAACAGACACATCCAAATCCTACCTATTCATGTTGTTGAGAGGTGGCTTTCATTCCTGTATCATGCCTTTCCTGTCTCAGTGAGGGTTTTTATTAATAACAAAAGAGCCAGTATCGAGTTCTCCTGCTAGCGTTACTATGTGTTCCTGTTTCTCTGACTTAGATTGTCTTTGTGAATATCTGGCAGACTAAGATGAAAGGCTTTCCTTTGCCTGGGTTGCAGTTCTTGTCTGCTTGTTCCCAGTAAGACAAGCGTTTTCGTAATTGTACCTTAAAAATTCGTTAAAGGTTTGGAGTAGCTCTTAACTTGTTCCACAAAACTAGATTCAAACTCAACTCAGGACCCAAAGGGAACTACCTTTTGTGCCCCTGACAACTTTCTGCATATCTCTGTGGAGAACTACATTGTTGGATGAATGCTTCCGCCAGGAGGATGAAATGTTGGTGAGCAAGGCCTGTTTTCAGTTGTTTATTTATAGCTTAACAATAAAAGTTGCACAACTTTCTTCCTCCATGTTCCTTACTTTGCTTTCCAGACAAGGTTTGCCTTTATCATATACTGAATTTCTTTTTAAATATCTTTCCAAGTTTCACTGTGGTCAGGGAATCAAGCTGTGGTTCTCCCCCCCAGCTGTCAAACCTATGGAGACACTTTCCACTTTCAGCATGAAGAACTTGTCAGATGGTCTCGATTGTGCAAGAGAAAGAAAGGACGTTTCCCAGTGAACCTACAAATCTGTTTCAAGCTGTGAAATAGTGCACTGTGGAGCATGCATCCTGCTGCTGCAGCCACATAAGAGAATCATACAATAAGTGAGACTGGAAGGGATGCTCAAAGCAGCCAACTTGAAAGCTAGAGGCAACTCTGTAGTTAGATTAGGTTGCTTGGGTCATATCCAGTTGGGTTTTGAATATCTCCAAGGACAAAGCCTCCACATCCTCTCAGGGCAATCTGTCACGAAGTTTGACCACTCTGATGGAGGGGGAAGGGAATCCAAATACATGGTCACAACTGTGTCTGCAAGTTGTATGTCTGTTGGTAGTCTCTTGGCTAGCTCTGCACACTCCAAAGCAAAGCTGCACGTTTATGCTCCACTCCTTCATGTGAAGCATAAATCCTCCTCCTCACTTCCACAGCCTGTCCTTCTGAAAGAGCCTTTATCCATTCACCACAGTACTCCAGGCATGCAAACTGTCCAGCTGCCAAGGAGGAGAGATGGGCTGGAGACATGCTGTAAGTGTAGGTAGAAAGGTAGTGAGAAGTTACTTAATAATGACTGGAAGTTTTTGAGATGTGCATGTTCATATACTGCTTCCTTTTGTTTTTCTGTCGATCTTCCCAGGATCATTCTGGCCTAAGACTGAAATGGTTCTTTGTGCACTCCTCCTTACATGCTTGGGACTAAAGGTGAGGCAGGATTCTGAAAGTGCATGCCCTTTGTGGATGCTTTGAGGTGAAAAGGTCTGTGGCTGCAGGTGAAAGGGATGCCATCCATACATGTAAACTGCATGTCTTAGTGCTTGTAATTGTTTGTCGTGCTCGAACAAGGCTGGTAGCTGGGCCTTTATAGCAATTTTGCTGCAAATTTTTCTTATGCGATAGAGTGGGAGGCACTGGAGAATGTATTACCTGCATAGGACAGGAGAGCAGGAGCTGGAGAAAGAGAAATTGGTTTGTCAGGCTTCTTTTTTTACCTAACCTTTACAAAGCTGGGTTAGCACAGTGACCACAGAGTTGCAGATGTAAGAAAGAGATAAAAAACCCAAATCTCATTACAGAGAATTCTACAGGCTGAAAATGGTGATGTCTTGACAATTTAAGCTTCAGGTCTGATCAGATCCTACAGTGAGCTGGTTCTGCTTTTGGTACCTGAAGAAATGAAATTCTACAACAGAACAGTTTTCTACTGGTGTTACTTACTCACCAGTGGGGCTGATGAGCATTAGGGACTGGATGGTACTTCATGCCACTGTAGGATTGCATGGGGCTGGAAAGTAAAACTGTTGCTGCAACAGAGTGACTTAAATTGGCTTAGAAAGAGT
>NW_009943885.1:17618-27244 GCF_000696875.1 Nestor notabilis
TTTTGTACAACACAGGGATTTCTAAGGAAGTGCTGGTTTCTTCCCCTTTCTCACTTGGGTTTTCCAAGCTGCATAACGTGCACTTAAACCTTTTCCTCTAAGAATTTTTAATCGTTTTAAATTGATCGAGACAGAGACTAGGAGTGAGTATAAATTACTATTCTGTTACTGAGAACAGATCAAGAGTGGCATTTGGTAATGAGATTTTTATGATTCTGTTGCTGTAAAGTGGAAGAACTTGAAGAAAAATGTAACCTGCAAATATTTAAAAGGAGATTCTTAGGGGAATCTGTGGAGGAGTGAGATAAATGAGCTAAGGAGATTTGTCATACCTGATGCTGGTAAAAAAAGCTTCTGTTTCCATCTCTACTGTTACTTTTTCTGATGAGATCAGTGGCCCCTCAGTGCTTTTTGTTTCTTTGTAAATTGGGCAGATGCTCAGTTTAGGGAAGACAAGATGAAAAGAGTTTTAAAGCTTGTAGTGCAGAATAAATGCATATAAAGACGTTTAACAATTTCTAGGGATTGTTAAACTCAGGGCTACGCTTACAGTCTAGAGGTTAGTGGTAAAACAGCTAATCTCTTAAATGTGTTGCCTTCAAAGGTCAAACCAAGATGACAGTGGGGGATGTCCCTTCTGCTTGCTTTAGTCTGCTGTCTGTGAGTACAACAGTACTACTGCATGATTTCTTTCTTTGCCTGGTCTGGTTGGAAAGGCTGTAATTCTGAGGAGCATTTTCTTTTAAGAAGATAGTTCCAGATTGCGTGGAATGTCTTGATTAGGGAACATACAAAACAAATGTCTCAGTTAACATCTTAACATCTTTTTGGCACTAGGTGGGAGCTTCTGCATTCAGAACAGGTGAGAAATAATACTGTGGTGTTATACTTGTATTTTCATTACAGCATGGGCATGGAGCACGTGTGCAGCTACTGCAATGTAGTTTTAACCTGCTAAAGCTGGAAAGTGGAAACAAGCCCAGTGAGCGAGCTTACAGAAATGTGGAAAAGGTGGAATTCTTCCTTCTCTAGCGTTTGCTTTGTGTATGGTTTTATATTAATGCCTGTTAAAACTAAGAAGTTTTGGGTTACATCTTTTGGTCGTGAACAATTTTTTTGTTTTGGGTGTTTTTTGTATAGGAAAAGACTGTACTTGTGAAGAGACCTGAAACTATTGTAAAAAAAGGAGATATAGAAAATCCCTGGCGAGGAGAGTCAATGTTATCTCTGCAAGCTTTGGAATCAGTTTTAACTCAAGATTTTCCTGAAATATCATGGTTAAATTCTTTCCTTTAAGAAGGATACATTTGTCTCCAAAATAAGTGCCTCCAATTCATGAATTTAGTGCAGTTTTGCCTAGAAAGTCCTTAGGCTGTAATGACAGGTTAAAACAGGAAGTTGAGGGGATTTTTTCATTCCCCAGAATTCAGGCTCAGTTAAACATGTTTGAAAATATTTGGAAGGTACAGGTAGTTCTGTACTATCTATTAGAAGTTTCTGACAGTGTGCTTCTAGATATCTTTTCTGTTATGGGAGACAGATAGGAAGGCTACATGTCTTCATTACAGTTTTGTTGAGAACTCGCATGGGATGAATTCAGCAGTTGGCTTAAGTTAATAAAAGGGTGAATTCCTGAGATGAAAGAATGCATTGTTTGGTAGCAGAGAGAGGAGGTGCTTAAGTTATGCATTTTAAAGGTATTTAGTAGATTTTTTGCATCGCAGGAATAATTTTAGATTCATCTCAGATGGGAGGAGACAGCTGCCTTTCTGGGTTACTTGAATTCTTTGTCTGTATTTCTTTCTGCCTTTGGAAAGACATTCCCAATTATCTTTTTCTTTTCTTCCCCCCCCAGGTGTGTCTTGACTTCCTCCCCACACACACTTTTACCTGCTATTTAAAATGAACAGAGGTTGGACATTTAAAACATGGAAGAGTATCCTGGTTTTGGCTGGGATGGAGTTAATTTTCTTCCCGGTAGCTGTGCAGTGCTGTTTTGGCTTTAGTCAGAACAATGCTGATAACACACTGATGTTTAGTTGTTGCTCAGTAGCACTTACTCTGATCAAGGACTTTCCAATCTCTCATGCTTTGCCAGTGAGGAGGTTGGGAAGGAGCACAGCCAGGACACCTGACCTAGCCAACGGGATATTTCATACCATAGAACATCATACTCGGTATAGTAACTGGGTTTTATCTGAACCCATAGGTTCTGATTCTCCCCCACCTCCCACCAGTGGCAGGGAGTGAGCAATCAGCTGCCTGATACTTGCTTGAGGTTAAACCACAGCAGTCCTTTTGGCACCCAGTGTGGGCCTCAGTGGGTTGAGATAACAACAAATGTGAATAGAATGTGTTAGAACAAATCTGTTATAACCATTCATTGTATAGCTTAATAGGCATTGGTCACAGTGATTTATTTGCTGTCAAAGTTGGTTTGCTTGTTCTTAAAAGTTGCAGTATGTAGTACCTTACTTGCAGTATGTGTTCTCTGTTGTGCTGTTTCTCACCCAGTGGTAACTGGGCTAAGGTTATCATGTTGTTCTATTTTGTAACACTGGTCATGAAACTAATCTAGTATTTGTACTCAGCATTGCCATCACCTCTGTAATTTGGGAGCCATCTATCAGAAACTGTTAATAATTACACCTTCAAATTTTCTCCCTGGAGAGCCAATCTACGGAGGAGACATCTTCCCACATCTTCCCCACTATGCTAATTGCAACAGCATCTGAGGATTTTGAAGATTTTGAATATCCTTGAGATGTCAAAACTAGCATGGTGCTATAACTAGGAAACAGCATGTTGCTGAACATGTTCCAGGTCTTTTTTAAGGTTAAACAACTATTTAAGAATACCACCCAGAGATATGGCCAAATACTGGATAGTTTTGAGTGGCAGGGTGTGTAGAATAGTATGGGCAAGTACCTAGGCCAGTGGCACCTCCAGCGTTTTGTATCTTTACCCCTGAACAAGTGCAGTTTCTCAAAAAAACAGTAAAATATTTGGAAAAAGAATGCTGTCACCCTGGCAATTCCAGAGAGGGACACATCTCTGCAACGTGCTGCATGCCTGTGCCCACTGAGCCCTGGTTGACACTGTTCAGTAACCTTAAGGGGGAAAAGGAGGTCTCTGAATCTGACGACAAGGTGACAGGCGCTGTGGCTACTCCCAACTCCAGTGACAGGCACTGCAGCTGAACCAAAGAACCAAGCTGGCATTACCAGGTGCCCTTGTACAGAAGAAGAAATGAACGTGAAAGTCAGCTCATGTAGTGAAGGAAGATGAAGCAGGGCCATCACAAGAACAGGAGGAAGAGGCAGAGTAAGAAGTAACCACTCAGTTCCTATCCCTGAATGATCTGTGGGATATGCAGAAATATTTCAGCCATCATCCAGGTGAACACATAGTCACCTGGCTGGTCTAGTGCTGGGATAACTGGGCTGGTAATCTGGAACTAGAGAGCAGGGAAACTTCCTAGGGAATGGGCATTAACGAGGTGACTGGAATGGGACACAAGCCGTTAGCTTCCGGAGGTGACTCCTGTCAAGTGTGAATGAAAAGTATCCTTTAAAAGAAGGTTATATGTCACCCAGGCAAGTGGTCCACAATGCAGAGAGGTATCCAGTAGCTGAGGGAGTTAGCTGTGCTAGAGGTGATTCATTATGGCCCAAACAATGCGCAGTTACCCACAGATCCAGATGAAGTCCAGTGCACATGGCTCATATGGCAGAAATCTGCATGGAGCACACCATCATTGTATGTCAACTCATTGGCACTACAGACATGGAGAGACGAAGTGGTACTGACTGTGGATGAAGTGGCTTGCCAGTAGCAGCAGTATGAAGAAAATCTTTCTTCCTCCCTGGTGACTTGCGACTCCGCTGTAGAAAAACTGTCCAAAAAGTGGGGAAAACTGTTGCAGGAGTTCCAGCAAAAAAGTGTGGTGCAAACCAGTAAATCCTGTTTATAAGCCTGAACTTTCTCTATATATGAAGAATCACTATATTCATTGAGAGCTTTAAAGGGAAATCTATTAGACAAAAGACAATCTAATCACTGCTTGTGCAGTGGCTGTACAGCATGTATGCATGCATATAGTTGTACAAAAATTGGGGGACCCTTTTGCAACCACTGGAGTCAAAAACATCTCCCTTCACTCAGTCTGAGCTGTGAGAGTCTTTGTGGTGTTCTAGTTCAAATAATTTAAAACTTAGATCAACAGCTGGACTTTTAATTTCAGTATATTTAGACGGATCTTGTCCTGAATGGTTTTTCTTTGAGTTTATGCATTGGAAGCTATTTTAAATTCTTCTTACTTTGCCCAGGAGAAAATTGGAAAAGCAGATGTGTGATGAGAACTTTTACATAAAGTCAGTGGGAAAAGCAGGAATTAACTTTTCAGGGTGAATTTCACTTTTTTCAAGGTGTTTGATATCGCATCTTTTCCAACACTGACTTGTTCTGTTTAATGGAACTTTTAATTTCCCTTTTGTGAGAAAGCCTTTTGGTTGAGATTGTGGTTATACTAAATCCATAAGGTTAAATTCCAGCACTTGTTAACTTGGTTTGAAAAACCAGTAAGTAGGATAGGAAGGGAGAGAAGATGAACTTAAAACACCCAGCACAGAACTGCTGAAATCTGCTTACCCTGAAATTAAAAAATACCGTGGTAATACTAGGTATCAAAGGGGCTTTTGCATGGTAGTGAAATTTTGGAGAAGTTGTGACAACTTAACATTCAGAAGAATTGTAGAATGGTTTGGGTTGGAAAGGATGTTAAGATCATCTAGTTCCAACCCCCTGCCATGGGCAGGGACACTTAGAGCATGTGGCTCTATCCACCTGCCCAAGGCTCTGTCCAGCCTGGCCTTGAACACTGCCAGGGATGGAGCATTTACCACCTCTTTGGGCAGCCTGTGCCAGTGCCTCCCCACCCTCACAGTAAAGAACTTCCTCCTTAGATCTAACCTGAACTTCCCCTGTTGAAGTTTGAACCCATCACCCCTTGTGCTATTGCTGCAGTTCGCGATGAAGAGTCCCTCTCCAGCATCCTTGTAGACCCCTTCAGATACTGGAAGGCTGCTCTGAGGTCTCCACGCAGCTTCTCTTCTCCAGGCTGAACAGCCCCAACTTTCTCAGCCTGTTTTTATATGGGAGGTGCTTGAGCCCCCTTATCATCCTCGTGGCCCTCCTAATTCCTGGACTTCTAAAATTCAGTGCTTAGCTACTCTTCAAAGTTCTAGTTTAAATAAAATTGCATTTAAATGCCATTTTTTTTTACTATGTATCTAGGATTTTGTTTTGCTTATAGTTGTTCTAGAAGATAGATATGTAAAGGTAAATCAGCATATTGCAGCAAGTTTTTGAGGTATAGAATAGTATTTTGTTAATGTTGCTTCTACTTCTAATTGTTTCTAAATTCTGCCACTCTAGTGGCAGAATGTATATTCGAAGTGTGCTGAGTTTTAAAAGTTTTAGAGATATAGTTGTGTTTGAGTTTGAGGGGAAGAAGAGTGTAACAACTGCTGAAGTTTGGGGTATTTCCCTTTTGAGCTTTAGGCTTTTATTTATATGGTAATTAGGGTGAACACATTTAATTTTCTGTAAGTAAACTGATATTAATAGAACTTTGAACACAAGTATTATGTAGGATCTTGTGGCTGACACAATAATGGGAGGATGAATGAACCAGAAATAGTAATGCACTGTTTTGAGAAGAGGAGTGAGTCTAGGTTTATAGAAAGATTCAGTGATTTTTGTTAGAACAACTGATGTAATTGGGAAAAGCAGGTAGCAGGATGTAATGTCCTCAAAATCCAAGGAAAGGTTTGCGTGATGGAAGGCTGGCCTGCTTTTCCTGGCGGAATCAGTTGAATTCATTATAGCCTGCTTGCTGAGTGACTGTTCACTTGGGAAATGTTAGTAACTCCATGAATGGATGGATGAATAAATTGGTGCAATGAAGCTGAGAGAGTTGGAGGCTTTCAGGGTAGCATAAAGATCTCTGAGGGAAAATCTGGGTAATATTTTGGGAAGTTCTCAGTCCCTTTTAGCTCCTGTTGGGAGTGTGATGGGAGCTGGTATATGCTGGTATATGTGCTTTTGAAAATTTGATTCAGATTTTATTTTCTGGAATGACTCTGCATTATACCACTTGTATGCTACGCCTGTTAGAAATATATTCCACATACTGGGTCTGCCCCAATAAACACTTTTTTCCTGGTTCATTTTGCATGTTTCAGAGCAGGCATTTGCTAAGGATTTCACCAAAGACTGAGGCAGTCACTGGAGTTAAATTCTTCTGAGAGGTGGCACCTGTGGCCGTAAAGATGAGGATTCCTTTCTTAGCTGTTTGTGCTCTACAAGGAATTACTTCCCTTCGGGCGCTTCTCATAGTTGCACTGAAATTTGAAAGTCAGTTTGAAAGAAGGTGATTTAAATGACCAGAATATTGTATGTGGCTGGGTTCATGGCAGCACTGAACAGGGAACTACTGCAGTCCCATCTTCCGTGCATCATCCCTGCTCTTTTGATCCGTTTGGTTTGAAAAGTGGTATGATAGGTCATGAACTTCCATGGGTAGCAAGGCAGTTACCAGTTGTCTTCAGGCACAGATTGAAAGGCTGGGTGTTTTTCATCATGGAAATTTGTGTACTGCTTTGTGTTTTTCTAGTGTACACATAGAAGTAAAGGTAAGTATAGTATTTCTCTCTAAGATCTTGTTCATTACTCTTTTATCACTGTCCTTTGGTTTTCTTCCCCAGGCTATAGCTACTACATTTCCAGCTACTTTAGTCTTTTCATCTCTACTAGCCTATCAGTTAATAATGATTCAAACTATATAAAAATAGAAGCTTCATATCAGTAGTTTGACTTACATGTAAGAGTTCCCAGATCTCCTTCTGCTCATGTGTTAAATACTTTAAGCATTTAGCATTATATCGTACCATTTTGTTGAAGAAGCTGGCTGTGGTTCTTGCGGTCACATGCTGTACTCAAAGACTGGAATTTGAGTGTTAAGAACTTGGTGACTCAGTTTGCTTTTTCTGACAGTTTTCCAAAATTACAATTTGGAGTGAAAATACTTCTAGAATGTTATTTGATATTACTGAGTTTTCGTTTTTGTTAAAAATGCCTGATGCGACTCTTTAAGATTTTGGACCTATCTCCTGAAACTCCTTCTGCTGAAAACATTTCCATTGTTTCAGCTGAAAGTACAGTTGTTTATAACATGCAAACCTTACATGAGATACTGCTTTGCAGTAGCTATTAATTTTCTGATGAACTGAGTTTTGTAGAGGTTGGAAGGGTTTTGTGTAGAGTACAAACTGAGTAGAATGAGTTTCAGAAGTGTCTAGAATTTAAAATGCTGCTTGGGTGTAAATTAAGATGTCCAGAAGCTCCACGCAGTTTCTTGAAATCTTGGTGCTTTTTAGCCATCCATAATACCAGCAATGCAGAAGTGCTTCTTAGAGGTTCTAAAGCACAAGAAAGTAGGATAACTAGGCAGATGAAGCACCAGTGCTTACGAACTGTAAAAGGAGTGAGACTGTAGTTTAAGAACTTAAGTACTCTTGACTATGGTTGTAATTGACTCGCAGAAGTGTGTTTGGCTTGCAGGCTATACCCAATGCCTGTATTCAGTCACTTAGATTGTCCCAATTGAGTAGTGAGATTCATTATTATAGAATCCCTTCACTGGGGCTTAAGCTCAAGCATCTTCCCTTGTGTTGTTTTGTGGGGTGGGAGTAAGCACATAGTCATCTTAGGAGTCTTAGCTGATGGGCAGCAACTGGTGAACTCAGGATAAGTCAGTTTTGTTTGTATGTCTGTTTTTTTGAGGTGTTTCATTTGGAACGTGTGCCACCTAAGTGATAACTCTCTTAAGAATGAATTTCTCTTAATTGAGAAATTGTGATTGTGAGATAAATTTGTCATAGGGAAGAAGACAGAAGGTACTAAAGAAACCACTGCATGCATGAATAAGGACTGAGAAGTTCCAGAATTTTGTGGTTTTCTTTTCCAAAGTACGTGCATCCACCTTAAAATGGCACTAAATCAGATTGTTGAGAGGCAGCTGTCATCTTGAATATCTTGCTATGCAAATAGCGTCTACCCTGTTAGTTGTTACTGTCTCCAGAACTTTTCTGTGGTATACATACATGTCTTCTGATCTCACTGGTGATAGAAGTAAATGTTTCTGCCTCTTTCTTATGTCTGCACTAGAGTTTAATGCTGTGTCCATTTTCTGTGAACTTCATGGGTTCTAATGTGTTTGGGCCAAAATAAGCCTTTTTAGCAGAGACTAGCTGCTTTGCACTTCAAGCTCACTTGCTGTATTTTGGGAATGAAAAGCAGCAGGACTGGTTAGGCCAACTTACAAGGAATCATGGGTTAACCCACTCATTTCTATCATGTGCTGCTTTGAGCTGTCTTTGAGAGATACTTGAGGCTTTTTGGCTTTATGTGGGAGATGTAGTGTAACTGTTTAAGTTAATTCAAGGTGATTACTGTTCACATTGCAGTAATTCCTTTTGCACTTTCATCTGAATACTGTGGTGTTTGGTGTATAATGTTAAAGATCTACCACATTCCATTCTGGAGAATTTTATCTTGTAGACGAAGAACAAAGAAAGCTGATACTGAGGAAAAGAATGGGTCTTGTTCAAGTGCAGGATTTACATCTGTATTTATAGTGTGATATTCCAACTTGGGAGTCTTGGGGCCAAAGAATACCCAGACGTTTTATGATAACGTAAGAAATTTTTCCCCAGACACTGGTGAAATGGTTGTTCTATGTTGGTAAAGTTCATAGATAAGTATGAAATTTCCTGGCTCTCAGTATTGGTACTTCAAAGAACTGTATAGCTGTCTGAGATAAACATGGCATTTCCTGGCTCTCAGTGTTGGTAATTCAAAAGACTGTATAGCTGTATCTGCAGTGCCATGGGCATCCACTGAGAAAGCCAACAAATGCTCCAGCTTGTTCTTTGTTGAGGTACTTGTGTATGATCTGAACATCTGTATGATCCTTCTGCATGTTTGGGAGGTGGGCTCATTGTCCACAGTCAACTGTGATTGTAACTCACTACTACTGTTCTGGGACCAGGATGCAAAGGAAAGAGTTCATCTCCGTTGCAGGCTGGATTGATGGGCTGAGGCAGATGGTATGAGGTTCAGGAAGGCAAAGTGCCAGGTCTTGCGTTTGAGCCATAACAACCCCATGCAATGCTACAGGCTTGGGAAGGAGTGGCTGGAAAGCTGCTCATGGAAAAGGACCTGGAGGTGCTGATTGGGCTGAACATGAACAGCTTGTGCCCAGGCAGCCAAGAAGCCCAACAGCATCCTGGCCTGTATCAGCAATAGTGTGACCAGCAGGACCAGGGCAGTGATCATCCCACTGTACTGGACACTGGTGAGGCCACACCTTGAACACTGTGTTCAGTTCTGGGCCCCCCACTGCAAGTGAGACATTGAGGTGCTGCAGTGGGTCCAGAGAAAGGCAGCGAAGCTGGTGAAGGGTCTGGAGCACAAGTGTGATGAGAAACAGCTGAGGGAACTGGGGTTGTTTAGTCTGGAGAAGAGAAGGCTCAGGGGAGACCTTATCAATCTACAACTATGTG
>NW_009943885.1:27434-99633 GCF_000696875.1 Nestor notabilis
AGGGCAGTGGTGGTGTCACTGTTCCTGGAAGCGTTCACAAACCATGTAGATGAGGCCCTCAGTGACAGGGTTATTGGTGGTGTTGGCAGTGCTGGGGTTGGACTTAATGATCTTATGGGTCTTTTCCAACCGAGTTGATTCTGTGATTAAAAAGAAGTTTGGTTACCCCTTAACCACTCTTTTAGTAATATGTCTGTAACATTCCCGTCTCCATCTTCACATTCATGAGTTGGTTCTTCAGAAAATGAATTAATCGTATGCATTAATATCTCCTGTGTTACTGCTTTCTGCGCATCGGAGTGAATAAATGACAGAATGACCATTAACCTGCTTGTTAACTGCTGGCTCTTGGATGGAATGCTGAATGCAGGCTTATTCCAAAATGGCAGAATCTCTCTCCTTTTTACTGTAATAAAGCTGCTTCTGTTTGCAGCACTGTGTTGCTGGGAGACTGCAGCTAATTTTTATGGCATATGTCAGTAGTAGAGATTCAAATTATACATTTAATTGGGTAGCTTTTCTCTTTGTTTGTAAACTGTCTTCTGTAAAGGGAGAGAATTTTTTGTTTTGTTCTGGGGAGAACAGAATTCACACCAGAGAAAATGATGGAATCTGCAACAAAAGCTCAGATTGTTCTGTTGATAACATCATTGTACTTCCAGAGTCACTCTAGGGGGGGTTGTGGCCTGGCAGAATTTACTACCGATTTGGTAGTCAAGTCTAATGCAGGTATTCAGGAGAATTCCAGGTGAGTGAATTCCACATATCCTCAAACTGCTGCTTTTCAGACTCTGTGCACAAAACTTCAGCATGTGATGTGACTTTAAAGTGAAACAACAAAATAGACTCTGAGAGATAGAAAACTCTGTAGTTTTGGTTCACAGCACAGGTGCAGCGGCAGGTTTGGGTTTCTATAGAAAATTTAGTCCTCCTTAAAACGATTGTTACACAGCTTGCATGTGGATCAGGACATGCATGCAATGACAGTGGCAAAAAGTGAGAGTAACTGGGCATGCATCTAAATGAGAAAATACATGTGTAAAGTGGAATCGGACTAATAAAACCCTTTAGCTTGCTGAATCCGTAGCCCTTTTCTGGCGAAAGGAGATGGTTGTCCATTTCTTGACGTTCACATTCTGTTTAGGTTTTTAGCAGTGTTTTGTCTTTTAATCTTGCTTGAGATGCCTCTGTATAATGGGGTGTGTGTGTCTGAAGCCAGCTTGCTTAAACACGCAAGTCATGTCAGCTGCAATGCGGCAGTGCTTGGTGCTAATGAGGTGAGCAGCCAGAGCACCCGGCTGCTTGTGTTTGCTCCTATCTGTGCAGTTATGGCAATGGGATTGGAAAAAGGGATTTGTATTGGATATGGCTCTGGTTTGGCCTTTCGAGAGTGTGGTTCTGTGTCTTGAAGACTGGACAGCAAATTTCTACTTCCATTTTGGAGTTAGGTGGTTGCTTCATTATATTTAAGGCAGGCTCTAAAATATGTCCTGACTGGGAGAAGAAAAGAAAATGGGAAGTATAGAGAGGGGGACACCCTCCCTTCTCCCTTGCTCCCTCATTAATTCTAATGCACCTTGAAATGAAATATATTGCTTGCCAATATGTGCCTTCAGGTTGAGTAGATTTAAGTCTGTATTAGAAAAGTAACATCTTTGGAATATAGAGCTAATCGGGTAATTAATTTGGGCTAAATCTGAATAATTGCAGCTGGCCTTTCATAGGCACAGAAAGGCAGATGCGCTGTGATTTCTCAGCTCACCTTTCTCTGTTTTAACCCTTAGGTGCTGCAGTGTGAGCTGTCTTATTTTATGGTGAAATCAGAAAGTTTTACTTTAAACATAGCATAGATAAAGTGAACATCAAATCCTGTTTGTCTTTTCCCATCCTCAGGTGCCAGACTCTCTTGATTGGGCTTGATGCCTTCCCATCCAATCCCATTGTATTCTCATTCCTGCAGCCTGTCTTTCAGTGTTTCTTTTTCAGAGACACAGTCTGTAAAGCTATAGGTCATGATTAAGTAATGCATTGGTCTTGGTGGCAAAGCTTGCTTTCCTTCTAGTTCCACTCTTGATGTCACAGGGTATTATCCTGTTAGCTGATAAAGTTGTTTCTAAGTACTTGCTTAGTATAAATCAGATTGCTGAAATTATCGCTGTTAAAAATACTGCTTTATTTTTTTGGTTTTTGGGTTTGTTTTTTTTTTTAGGGTCATAGCTAATCTTTGGCAGTGTGTTGTGTAATGTCATGCCCCAAATAGAGGGGTTAATAAAGATGGGACTAGGAAAGGTATGAAATGATGTAGGCAAGAACCAGTGGTGGGAGGCAAGAGCCTCCTGAGCTATCAATACTGGTGATATGAATTTAGTTTGCAGCTGGCACCTATAGAAAAGATGATGTATCAACCTATAAAAAAAGTCTTTCACCCTGGGAAGGAGCCCAAGACTGTGTGCCCTGATACAGTCTGTTCTCTGCCTAGTCCTAGGTTAAGAGTGGCATGTATGAAACAGCACAACTGACAAGATGCATTTTAGGGATAGTTGTGCTGTTTTAGTGCTCGCTGATGTCTGGTGTCTGTTGCGATCACATACAGTGTAGTATTTCTTTGCCTGTTTACTTTCTCCTGAAGACATTGTAGTTGATTGGGATGTTCTTCTCCTCTTTCTCTAGGTCTCCGAGTGAATGGGGAGCTCATTACTGCTTACCCACAGGTGGTGGTTGTGCGTGTACCGACACCTTGGGTGCAGAGTGACAGCGATATCACAGTCCTTCGACACCTAGAGAAGATGGGCTGTCGATTGATGAATCGTCCCCAGGCCATCCTCAACTGTGTCAACAAGTTCTGGACATTTCAGGAACTTGCTGGTCATGGTGTGCCTCTTCCAGACACTTTTTCATATGGTAAGGCTTTTGGATCAAGTGGATAGCATAGTTGCCTACCTAAATTATGGTACCATATGCTTTTGCACTGCAGAAGGTGCAAGTCAAATTTTGGAAATCCATAGAATTAAGTAGCATGAGGCTAGTTCCACAGATAAGTGTTCCATAACCAGAAAAGTAAATTGAAATCACAACACTTAGATTCTGATTCTGGCTTTGTTGATTAGATGTAATGCTTTGGGAAGGGTGCTTTAGCTGCACCTCAGCCTCCCAAGCAACTAACTTTGGTGTTACTACTAAACCACTTTGCACTCTTTTCCAGTTGCTTGAAACAACAGATAAGAACTTGGGGAACTGCATGTCATAGAATACTGTAAAGATCTAGACCTCGGAAAAAATCTGAAAGGGGATTAAACTTCTGTATGAATAAAAATATCTGCAAATATATTGATTATTGTGAAAGGACAGGCCCTTGTGTTTACCTTGCAACAATTATTTGGGGCTTGTTTGCTGCCAGAACAGTTAATTATTTGTTTCTTGTGCCTGCTTCTGGAGTATGTGGTTCCTGACAGACTGCTAGATTAGAGGAACCATGAATCTGAGCTACCCTGATGCTATTTCTGATTTTATTTACAATATATTAAAAAACCTGAAGATACCTCTCAGCCTTCATTTTCTTCTTTCTGGTTTCACCACTAGACTTTTGGAATGGGAATTTGACATAAACCAGAAACTTGACAGAACCAAAACCATGGGCTTCTATCAATTAGTCGGAATTACGATTTCCATCAATTACTGTGAAAACATATTTGAGAGGAAACGTACCCTTTCTTTATAGCTATGGTTGCTCTGGCTCTTTGAGAAAAGAATAAATGTTTAATCTTTTTTTGGGGAGACCACAAGCAATGGGGTAATTGCAGAACATCTCTGTTTGTTCATAACTTCCTGCCACTTCTTTTAATGCCTGCCTCTGGAATTTGACAGAAGGGTGACTACTTTTTTTTAAACACAAGTATCAAATTCCCAGGGAGAGCTGGCTTTGCCAAGAAAAACAGGATGTGCTGAATGACATGTTATTCCATGACATGCAGGGTAGTGATGGCTGCTGATGGTTTTGTGACTAGTGTCTTGGCTTGACATCTGCTCTTTACTTACTGCACATTCTGTTAGAGGACTCTCATCCCTTTGTCTGCTGACTTTCTCTTCTGTATTTCTTGAACCGTGGTCAGCCTTTTGCGAATTGAACTGAACTCAAATAACCTTCAAGTATCAACCATAGTCATGAGAAGGGTCATTAGAAGCTGCTCTTTAAGGTCCTTACAGATGCAACGAGATGAAAAGGTTGAAGTACTACTTCAGAAAATAGGGAGAATGAGATGCAGGAGGCTTAAGCCTTGGAAAGGGGAATGGAGGAGTGACAAGATTTAGGTTGTTGCTGTTTTCTGGATTATGCCTGGACTTCATATTCCTAGTTGCTTTCCTGGTTAGTAGTTTGCATGGAACTGTCACTGGTGTTATGTCAGTGCTATTTCCCTGCTAGATATTTGAAAAGGTGGGAGTTGATAAAGTAAAAGGGATAAACTGGATCAAGATGGTAGAATTGGGACATTCAGATTTTGAAAATTGGATTGAGCCTTTTGGGGTTATGATCAGGAGGCCTTTTTCAGCGTGTCTTTCATTTCAAAGGACATAGGAGTTAGTATCCCATGGATCACAAACACCTTCAAAGTCTGCTTCGTGACGAGTTCCTCTTAACTGATAGGGGTTTTTTCTGCATTCTCTAAGCTGTAAGGGTGGGAAGAATGTGTGGCAATTACATCCCTGATTTGGCCACACTAGATTGGTGGCACATAATGTTGTTGGTTTTCTTTTTGCCAGGTGGTCATGAGAATTTTGCCAAAATGATTGATGAGGCGGAAGTGCTGGAGTTCCCTATGGTGGTGAAGAACACGCGGGGTCACCGAGGTGGGTGTGAGGCCAGGGCTGAGGGCAAAGAGTGTTCTGAGCAGGACTCTTTAAGATTTTTGTCTTGTCAAAGGAAGATAGTTAAGTCTTCTATTAGGTGTTGGACTTCTTTGTGGTACATTTAAATCTACCACCCTTTGACCTCTGAACGTTGAGTAGGCTGCAACACTGCGAAGCAGTTTTAGCAGAACTGAGTCTTAAAATAGGTGGGGGGATAGGGTTTCAAAATTATGGTGCATTGGTGACTTCTGTGAAGAAAGCTTTGAACTGGAATAATGGGAGGTCTGGCTTAGGGAAGCCTACATGGATTTTAGGAATGTTTCTAAATAGGCATAAGAAATGAAATCTTAGTTCAATCAGTCTACATTTGACTTTTTTTTCTGTGTTGCCTATAATTAAGATTCTGATTTAAATAAAATCCCATGTATTTTATTTTTTATTTATTTTTTTTTTTAAGAAAAATATCTCTGACAGTGCTGGTGATAATACAGCAGGTTCAGATTAAATTATTCTGTTATTAGTCTTTTAAGTATTGAATATAAAACAATACATAAATTTTGTTTCATGTTGGTGATCTACTAAAGGAAAATAGGTTAAAAATCAATTTAAGAGGTTATTTGCACCATTTTAAATTTACTTTAAAACCAATTTAATAAATACTAAAAGTAAAAAGACTGAAACAAAAGTTTTAGGCACATAAACCAGCAGTTACCTTAAACAAAAGTATAACAAAAAGGCAGCACTTCTCCTTTCTTATTGTCCATCAGTTTCTTCCCCCTCCATGCTGCTCTGGTGAATCTCTTCTGGTGGCATGAGTGCTTTGTAGTCATGTAGTAACTAGAATTCAGGAGCTGATGTTTGATGAATCTAGATGGGTTATATTTACTTGGATTAATTCCTTACATGAATTGTCATTTACTTGAACAAATGCTTTTGCTGATGTAATGGAAGAGTGAGAGCAAACGTCTGGGACAGAGGAAGATAGACCTGCTTCTACTGGCAGTAATGCTTGTTTATATGGTTTTAAAGTGCTTGTGGAGCCATGAAGCCAAGTTGGAGCTTGACTTTGCAGCAAGCTGAATTTGACAATTGTGGAGTATTGGAGACAATGGATTTGACTTGACAGTGCCTCTTGTTAAGATCTACTAAATAATTACAGAGTTTGCAGCTATTGAATTTCTTCTGCTTATTTTTTTTTTTTTAAAGCCAGAAGTCTTGTAAATCTCTGTTTACAAGGTTTGCTGTAGAGCGCTTTAAATTCCAGGCATCTTCATGTAAATTTATGCATATCACATATCCTTTCACGTGAAGAAAGCTGGGGAAGCTTTTTGAGATTAATTGAAGAGCAGCCGTTTGCAAATTGTATTTAAAAAAAAACCCAAACAAATCGTGCAAACATGGTCCTAGGTACTGGCCAGTGAATAAAAGTCATTCTATTCTAGGTCCATTTTCTGCATAGTTGGCTGCTGCAGCAAATGTGCCAGTCTTGGTTTTGCCGAGATGTCATGATGCTGCATAATTCCTAAGAAGTAAGTAGTTCCCCTCCAAGGCATTATTCTTCCTATCCCATTTTAGGAGTACAGTAGGATCATTAAGTGCCTACAGGAGAGCTGAAGTTGGGAATAGGAGAAGCTTTCTTGTCATGATTTTGCAGCCTACTTTCTGATTCAGTGTTTGGAATGAGAAATACTATGTTCATCAAGCAGTGTTCTGCGTTATGCAGGCCTTAAATCCTGACAAAGCAGGGGCCGCTGCATTTGGGTTTTGGAGCACTTGATGAAATCCTTCTTTGCATGTTATTTCTCCTAGTTCTGCAATTGCTGCATTTCTGCTCCCTTAGTTAAGATAGGCAGTTTCTCAGTTGATTTTTGTACTCTGTTAATGTTGTAGCATAGCTGAGTTACAATTCTGCCACAAAAAAAAAAAAGATGTGCAGCCTTGTTGCAAAGCATGAAATAGGACACATAGGAGAGTCCTTAAGAAAGGGGAAGAGGAGTGGGGAGGTGTAGCTAGAGAGGGAAAAGGATGCCTTGTAAGACTAGAAATGAGATAGAAAGTGGTAGTCTGTTTCAGGGGTGACTTTCCATTAATATTAGTAAAATTGAGAAAGAACAAAGAAATGTTTGGTGTGCTGTTGAAATGAAGGGGAATGAAATTATGGTTTAGGTTAAAAAAAAACCCAAGTCCTTCAGATGTTTGCTTGCTGAAAAGCTAGTGATTTCTAAAGAGTGGTTTTTTTGGTTTTTTTAACTGTAGTGCATTCCATTAATTTTATGTCTTGTGGAGTCTTCTGCTAAATTATTTTGGGTATTATGCAGTCTAGTGTTTTCCTCTGAATGCAGTTGTTCCACCACAAAGCCTCATTCTGGAGTTGTGAGCTCTTGCAAGTATTGAGAAGAGCAGCTCTCAGCAACTTCTAACAAGCAGTTGGTTCTGCAGTGTCACGCTAGCAACTTCAGAGTTCTTAGCTGCCTGGTGTTTAAGTTTCATGTCACTGGTTTCTGTGTGTTAAAGCTGTAAGGTGCAGGTCTAGTCCTTTTGCATGAACAAAACTGTCTTACTAATTATATGTCTGCTGCTCTTTTAAGTCTTTCTTCCTTTTTTTCTCTCATTAAGGACCTGTGCCAAAAGCAGTAGAAATTGCAAGACCACAAAGCATAAAGTGCTTTGCTTTGCTTTTTCTCTCTTCTCCCCTCTTCCCCCCTCCCATGTGGCTTCTCAACTCTGTCAGTCCCTGAACTCTTAGAAGCACTGAAGCAGTGGAACACTGATGTCCACAGAAGAATTTGTAAATGGGTATAAGCTACAGATGGGGCTTGTGAGAATGGGCAGCGTATTGGTCAGAGGTTTTACTTTTGTGTGCTGAACCTTGGATGCAGTTCAGACCCGTAGCTTCTTCCAGTCTTCTGATGTTCTTTTCTTCATACAGGTAAAGCTGTATTCCTGGCACGAGACAAGCACCATTTGGCAGACCTAAGCCACTTGATCCGTCACGATGCCCCTTACTTATTTCAAAAATACGTGAAAGAGTCCCATGGCAAGGATGTACGTGTCATCGTAGTAGGAGGCCGTGTGGTGGGCACCATGCTCCGCTGCTCAACAGATGGGAGGATGCAGAGTAACTGCTCGCTTGGTAGGAAAAGCATCGTTCATAGTTTTGATGGGAATTTTTGAATCCAGTTGAAGAATCACAAAATCAACTGAAATAAGCTGCATGTTTGCTTTTGTATTAATTGTGCTTGCTGTTGGGGGTTTACAGAGGAAACATTAGAGTGGGGAATAACTGAGACATGTATTGAGCAACGCAGAGGGAGAGGCAGTCTCTGCCCAAAGCATTGGATAGAATGGATGAAAAGGAGGAGAAAGTTGTAGGAACACAAAATGGAGCAACTGCTATGGTAGTGGCAGTGTCATGCTAATGCCATGTTATCAGTCATTTCGTCCTGTTAAGAGGAACAGAAAAAGAAGGAAGGCAGAAGATGAGACTGAGGGAGGTGGAGGAGACAGCCGGTTGGTAAGGGGGTAGAAGAGAGTGTTAAAGGGAGGAAAGTGTTGAGGGCAATGAACAGTTGGATTGCGTTTTGCAGCTGCTGTGCTTCTTTAAATGTGTCAGGCTCCTCCCTGACCATGTCTTGGGAGGAAGAGGAAGGTTACTACATTGATCATAGCATACACAGAACTGAGTTTCTGCATAGCTTTGGGTGTAGGGCAGGGGGGTTTCTGAGGGTAGAAGGAGGAAGGATGGTTGAGGTTGCCTGGCTGAAACTGTACTGAACCTGAGTAGGGATGGGATGAAATGTGTTCATGTGTAGTACAGTTTTGGTTAGTCAGAATGACCTAAGTGCCTGAGACGTTTAGTTACTCCTTGGTGCTGAGGAAGTACAGCCTGAAAGATTTTACTGCTAAATGTTTTTTTTGGTTTGGTTTGGTTTTTTAAATGTGTTACGACAGATGAAGTCTGAGTTGGTTAATACTTAGATGAAGGACTGTAGACTGGGCCAGCTGAGGTTCAGACACAAATGTTCCCTAATTCTTGCTTTAGAGACACTAACCTATGATAGCAAGCTAAGAGGGACATAAGCAGATGGTAATGTTTTAACCTCGTCCCCTTGATTGTATCTGTTAGAGCTGTAGTCTTATCAGGAACAGTTGGTTTAATTTTGCTGAAAGATGTCTTGTGATAACTTAAATATATGTATGTAGAAGGAACAAGGGTGGCTTGTTAGGTCATCTTTTAATATCCCAGGATTATAAAAAGGTATGATATCTTTCTTGACTAAAAAGTCTGCACTTAACTGGTTGGGGGTTTTTTGTTTGTTTTTTGGTTTTTTGGGTTTTTTTTGAAACAAGTTGTCATCTTGACCTGCCCTTGGCAGGTCAGAATCTTTTGAAATCGTGCAGTGTCTTCAAGTTCCTTAGTAGTCACTGTGCGCAGGAGGTTGTTTTCCAAGTCATGAGCAGGATGCTTACAGCCAAAAAGCACTACCCAGTTGAGAAGGATGTCAGTCACCTGTGACCAGACTACAGACAGCAAATGCTTTTCCCTTTTTGCAGGTGGCGTAGGGATGATGTGCTCACTGAGTGAACAAGGCAAGCAGTTGGCGGTCCAAGTGTCAAACATCCTGGGGATGGACGTATGTGGCATTGACCTGCTGATGAAGGACGACGGTTCATTCTACGTCTGCGAGGCCAATGCAAATGTAGGTTTCATTGCCTTTGACAAGGCTTGTAATCTAGATGTAGCTGGTATCATAGCGGACTATGCCGCTTCTCTCCTTACCCCCGGCCGCTTGACGCGGCGCATGTCCTTGCTCTCTGTGGTGTCCACGGCAAGCGAGACTAGCGAGCCAGAGCTGGGCCCTCCAGCTAGTGCCGCTGTCGACAATATGAGTGCTAGCTCCAGCTCTGTCGACAGTGACCCTGAGACCACGGAGAGAGAGTTGCTCACCAAGCTCCCGGGGGCTCTGTTCAACATGAACCAGCTATTAGCCAATGAGATCAAACTTCTTGTGGAGTGATGCCACGTGTAAATAGATGACCAACAGAACTCTCTCTTGTACATTTTATTTTTAAACCAACTTGCAATGCTGTTTATCAGAGAAACTCAGAGGAGTGAGGGAAGGGGGGGGTGGGGTGTCAATCAAGAGAGCAAGAGTAAAAGGCACATGTGTTGTGCTTGCTGCCTCTACTGTTTTGCAGAACATAAAATTGTGTTCATTCTTCAGTATCAGTTTTCTAATGAAGATGCTCAGTTCACAACCTAAGTGGGAATTATATTTGGATGCTGCTTTGGTCCCCAGATGTATTCACGCGTGTTCACAGGACAACACTGAAGCATGATTCACACTTGATTTGCAGAAAGCTGCCTGACAGCTCTCTAGAAACTTCTATGAATTCTTCCACCGGTTCAGTCTCTTCTGTCTTTGTAAGGCTTGATCCTGTAAGTGGCTGAGTGCCTCAAATTCTCAGTGAGTTGAAGGTGTTAAGTACCAGGTATTTCAAAGTTCCTGGACACCTCCTGTTCCTACTTCAGTAGATGGGAGCTCTAAGTTCAGGATCCTTTGAAAGTTGTCCTTGCAGGACAACTGGCCTTGCAGGATTTGGCCTTTCAAATGATGAGGCTGAGAGAAACATCGCTTGACTTTAATGTGAGCTTTCTGTCGACATCTGAAATTTGCACCATCTTGGTATTAGTTGGCAGCTTTGTGTCTATATTTCTTTATAAAGTTTTTCAAGAAGGATTTTAGTTTTTTTCTCATTTCAAATCCTGATTTTGGAGGGTACGTAGGGGAATTGGTCATACTCTAGTTGTGGCAGAAGTGGCACGTTTTAACTACCTTTGCATGATTGGAGGAGATAAACAGCACTGTAATGTTTGGTATACAAAATAATGTTTAATCCAATGTGAAAAAAATTACACTAGTTTAAAGCAAACGTGCATCGACTTGTATTTGTTAGTGTTTTAGTCTTTTGGAGAGAGATCTGCAATGTTAATGTTCCGTTTACTTTAATACATGCTAGTCCAACACTCCCTTCTCTATGCCTGCATCTTTAACAGTGGCCAAAGTAAAAACACTGCAGACTATTTGTTAAGAAAACACTGAGTTAAAGCCTGTACATTGGTAGGCATTTTTGTTTGGTTTTAGTTTTTGACCTTTTTTTTTTGGGGGGGGTGGAGGGGAAGAACATGTTAAGGTGTGGAGAAGGGAAAAGATGGTTAAAAGTGATTAGACATCTTGAGGTACTTTAGAATAAAGCTGCCGTTCATACAGTACTTAACCAGGCTTACTTTTTCCCCACTGAACATAAAAGCTGATGTTGGCAGAAATCCAAAGAGTATAACTGGGGAGAAATACCCAATTCTCTAGCTTTGGGAAATGTGCAGCAGGTTTAAAAATTAAAAAGTAAAAAAATAATAATAAAAAAAATAAATATTGCTCAGCCAGAATTAAAAAAAAAAATAAATATAACCTAGGTCCACAGATTGATCCTGGGCCCTTCCATGTGTGGTGTGGGTACACACACTTCTGTGTGTTTGTGTGTGTGCATTTGCTTTGCTTTGTTTCTTTTTTGGCTTTGCTTTTCTTTTGGGTTTTGGCAGTTTAGCTCCCAGTTTTTTTTCCAGGCTGCCTGATTTTCCTTAGTCCTTCTGGCTGTGCATTTTCTCCTTAGCCTTGAGCTGTTTTGGAAAACAGATAACCAAAACAGATACTGAGTCCATTTTCAATCCCTAGCTTCCTCTTCCTTTTCCTCCTCTTTTTCCTTCTCCCTTTCCATTCCTTTCTCATTCTCTGGGTTCATAAAGCCCTGGAACTATAGATATATATATAAAAAAAAAGATAAGCCTCTTTTTAAGAAAAACAAAAAAACAACAAAAAGAAAAAAAAAGTAAAATGTTTACAATTGAAAAATAATCTTGTGAAAATAAGGTTGGTTTGGAGGGGGGTTGTGTGTGTGCAATGCTGCTATTTTCTGGATACTTTAATGGAGCATGTCCCATGTACCCTCTGAGGTTCTGCACTGCCCACCTCTGTGGCCCTTCCTCACCTCTCTGCTGCTCTGCTGTTTTATCTTCACTTGGACCTTAAACACTATTCACGGACACTATGCAGAGAGTCTTCAAGAGGCAATAAACAGAACAGTATTAACCTGCTTTATGGAGGTTTGATCATGCTTCTTTGTACAGTTTGGTTTGTTATTTTTTTAATTTTATTTTAAAAGGAATGTAATAAAATGGCTTTTTTTTTTGTAGAATTAAATATTATTATTAAAATCAAGTGAAAGGTTGACTGTTGGTGTTAAGCAGGAGAGTGGACCAGGTGGTCCAGCACCAAAAGGAGCTTCAGCAGTAAAGGTATTTTCAAATCTTTCTTCCTGAGCCTTCAAGCACACAGGTTATACCTGAAGAATATAAAGGTCTCTAACTTCCATGAAGAGTTGCAGAACCACAGAACATGAAAGAAATAGAATTTTCTAGTCACTGAGCAGTGAAGTGTGTCTTCCAGAGGCTCTTCTCCCCTTGTTTATCTAAGGGGAATTCGGGTGGTGGTGTGGTGTTGGGATTTTGTTGGTTGGGTTTTTTTTTTCCCCTTGTGATTTTTCTTTTTATGAGTAGGTGCCTGCACTCTTTGAGATGCTGATAGGGTCAATTCTTCCCTTTTCAGCTGTGACGTGCATTGAGCACGTGTGTAATAACAGCAGTGAGTAAACACGTGCTATTTGGTGTAGTGGAACCTCTGTATTTCTGTAACAGGAAACTTCTTTTAGAGGAAAGAGCAGGTAACTCAACATTCTGGACTGTTTTTTGAGTCTCCATAGTATTTTGTGGCTCACAGGAACTTTACATTTCTGTCAACCTTTCAGAATGTCCAGGTTACTCCTCTCTCAGTAGTAAAATCTGTGAAGTAAAAACTAGATTTCTTAAATCTATTTATTTATTTATTTACTTATTTATTTATTTATTTTTGATGATAAGCAGTGGACTGAGAGATTTCCAGTTTGGCTCCTTTGGGATAAGGTGCTCTTCTGTGGTGCTTCCATTGCTAGTTTGGAGATAAGTCCATATACAGTGGTCAGGGAGAGAGACAGGATTTGAAACATCAAGTACATTTGTTTGGACATTGGGTATTGGTAATACATGAACACCTTGCTGAGAGTTCATTGGTACAAAGGGACACACTTGTCTCGTGTGTTCACTCCCTGCTTATCCATTGCTCCTGAAACAGTGAAATGTACCGACTGGGCCGAGGGTGTGAGGGTGGGTGTCTTGTTTTTACTTAAAGGAAGAAAAAAACCTCCAGCAAATCTAGCCTGTGGTAACTGGGCAGTGTTTCCCATTGAAGGTGAACTTTACAAATGGCAGTTTTGTACCCTGTGTTTCCTTCAGTTCCATGTGCTGAAAAACACCTAAATTTTCATACAGTTGCAGTAACACTACCTCCATATGTGGGTTTGGAAGCACATGCTGGAAAAATGGTCAACATAGTGCTGGATTACAATAGTGCTAATGCAGCTGATGGTGATGCTACTGTTTTTGTATGTTTTAATATTGGAAAGAGCCAGTTAGAAAGTCTTTGTTTGCAAGAATAAGTTTCTTTAACTACATCTGATGAAATTTTGTTCTTTGTAACACTGGAGATTTCCTTCTGTTGAAGTTACAATGTTTATAATCGGTGTGTTGCTATGTCAATGTACAGATTGTATTTTAAGCCTTGTATTTAATGCTTTAATGTGTTCTGTAGAATATTCTCTTGAAATGTCAGCAGCTCGTCCATAACACAGTGTCAATGCTTGATGCATATGTAGACTGTTAATGTTTTTGTTTTGACCTTATGATCACTCTTGGAGCATTTTCTCCCACTTGGTGTGCTATCTTTTGTGTGTGGTACTTACTCAGGAAATAACCTCTGGAACATCTGTGTATGTCAGACGCAAAGGAGATACTTCTTCAGATGATATGCTGGACTTCAAAATGCAACAGATGAAACCATTGATGTTTGCTAAATCTTTTCTCCCCATTATTGCAAAAATCTGCCAGTTAAATATATAAGGGACCTTAAGGGCTTAGAGAGACTTTGAAAACAAATTGTATGTACAGGATCTTTCTCATGGCTCACTCTTTTTGAGAAGGTTTATGGGCTTTATGGCTGGTGTGAGACACACGACCCACTCCTGTTCTCTCTATGGAATAGTAGGTGCTCGGACAGGTAACTTCTGTTGCTACTGTCTTTTTCTTTTTCTTTTTTTTTTTTTCTCCTTTTTTTTCATTTCCTCCCCCTTTTTATTTTTTTTTCCTACTGTTCTAGGAATTACTTTAAACTGAACACTGCAGGATTTATAACCAGATATTTGCTGCCTTTTCCTTTGTTTTATTTCTTTAAGTCTTTCCTAACCTTTGAGGGTAACTTTTGGAGCATTCTGATGGTGGATCTTGGCCTGCTGTTGGAAGCCTCCAGGCCTTTCGTATTTCCAGTTTGAGTTGAAAAGTTTTTTGTTTTGTTTGTTTGCTTAAGCTGGTGACACAAACTATGATGCGCGGACTTTGGGTGAGATTTGCTGTTGCTCTACTTTGTGTGACTTGTTCTCCTTTTTTTACAGAAATGTGTTCTAACAGTTCACACTTTGTTACTGTTCTTTGCAAAACTTTTCAGGAGCCAAAAAAAGTCAAACAATCCAGAGAAAACCTTCCCTTCTCCCCTTTCTGATGGCGAGAGTGAGAACTTATGAAAAGTCCTTGAGAATGTTCCTTCCTAAACTTTTCCCCTCAGTAATGCAAGCGGGTAAAATGGTAAATGCAGCAGTTTGGTGACATCCAAACCCGACCTGTTGTCAGGTAAATTGGTTCTTTTCTGCTCTTACTGTAACCTTCATAAGTTTAACTGGTCTGCCTTCCTTTCGTCTCATCAGTTTGTTTTGGTGAAACTTCTTGAATGATTTCTTTAACAATGATATTTAGAGAGAATTCTACATTTCTTCTTTATTTCCCCTCCTTAAACATGTTAATCTTTAAAAAACCTGTCATTGTCCTTTGCTTTACTCAGGTGAGACAAAAGTGAGTCCCCTCATATAAGTAAGTATGTGTGCCAGGATAGTTTTGTAATATGTTCATTCCACCTCCTCTTGATCAATTCCAGGGTAGTTTGCCTCCAAGTGTACTATTTTAGCTTAGGTTTTTGAAAGATGGGATGCTTTCTGTTTGCCAAGTGAATGTAAAATATAAGTGCATCAATTAGGAGTTGATTGGTATGAAGAAATAGTACCGAGAACATTTAATCTATTAAAATTCAATAGAGTAGGAACCTATGAGGAGGACAGATGGGAGAACACATGTGCCAGAGACGGTGGGGCTGATTATTTCTCTTTGTGGAGGATGGGGTGACACATTTCTCTGTTGCCCTTACTGCTATATCCAAGTACTTGTACATTTTATCCTATTCTGGCAACTCACTCCCTTAGTCTCAAATCACTTGAAAAGTGCTGGGAACTTAATAATTTTTTACTTTGTTTAAGGAGGAGAATCTATATTTTACTCGGAGGTAAATATCAGACAGTTGGAATAGCAAGTGGAAGAATATGAGCCTACACTTAGGCTTCCAAGTTTCCTGATGCAGTATTTTATTTCCCATGACATCTGTAAAGAATTAGCACTTGTTTCAGATTTTTTTTTCTGTGTACATTAAGAACTCTTCTGTATCATCAAATACTCCGCTTTTCATATTCTCAATTATATATTATCCTGCAACACAGCAAGTTTTATCAGCAATACCATAAATTGCAGCTTCAAATTAAAGTGGGAGGAGATAATTTTAGAGCCAAATTTTGCTCTCAGTTACACTGAGATAACCCTGGAATCGGTCTGGGAAAGCCAGTGGAGTGATAACCAATTGCACTGGTACAATTTGAGTGTATAATTTGTGTCTTTAATTTTACTTGCGAGATGATTTTACAGACCTGTTTTACTTATGTTTCCAATGCTTTTTCCTTTCAGACACACCCACTTCTTGCGTCTCAGCACTGGGCAGGCCTATTCCTTTATTTGTGTATATTTTTGTGCATCAGCTGCTATAGGACACGGGTGTAACACTTTCAGGCATGTGTTGGGTGTCTTTGGGGAAGAGATTTGTGGGTTTGTAATAATGTCTAAAAAAAGATAATTTCTTTTCCTCAGATTTGTTAACAAGTTGCTGTTGGCTCACAGTTTTGCATCTCTTAACCTGATTTTGTATTTATTACATGAAGGTTTGTTCTTAAAAAACAGATGGTGCTAGTTCTTTGCAGTGTCTGCAAATGATCTTTGGTGGGGAGAGCTGATAAAAATTTCATTCTGCAGAAGTTACTATCTTAATATTTAATGTTGCTTGAAAGGTAGTTTTACAGATCATACTCTTTCCTCTTTATGTAGTGGCTTTCAAAGCCTTGTATTGATCTTGGTTGTGCCCAGTGCTTTGCCTAGTGTATGGGGGAAGTTTTGTAGAACTTGAGTAAGCCATGACATCTTAGATGGTGTGGATGATGATTACGTGCGTGCTGAACAAGAACTTCTTCTATATGCCCTTCTGCTGCAACAGAGTAATAAAACTGGTAGGTGGCAGCAGCAGTAGAAGAAACTCATGTGACTGACCTGAGAAACCTCCAGTACTGTGAAAAATGGATTGCAAAATCTTAACTGAAGTAAGGGGGACGGAGGAGAGAGGCAGAGTCCCTGAACTGTCCCTTTGAATGGTGAGTCTAATTTAAAGAATTCTCATGATCAAAAGACTAGCTGTAGTACAGTACACACAACATACATGAGTTGGTGTTTGGTTACCTGATGTCCTAATTCTGATCTTTGATTCAACGTTCTGGTTTCCCCACTGCCTCAATAAGGCATAGTATATGCCTTGAAAAATTAAACTTCATAAAAATGGCCACATCTTAAATTCCTTCCAGCCTTGTTTTCCAGTGCTCCTTATCTAGTCCATCCAATTCTTTGTCTCACAGGAAGTGAAGTCATAGTTATACCATCGGTCACGTATTTGTTTTAATGTGATTTAAAAAACAGGGAATAAATGAGGCAGATTCTGAAGTCTTCATCTATAGAATTTTATTTTATGAAGCTGAAAAGCATCCTTACTGGCAGCCAGTGGTCAGCCTCATAGGCTGAGAGCCCATCTGCTTTTTTTGCTACTCTCTTTTTTGCCTGTCTGCTATGTAATGCTACTTCTGGGGTGATCCTCTTACATACTTCTCGTATTGAGTATTTCATCAAAGTGCTAGTTAGTGATAACTGAAATGACATGTCTGTATATATAAGTTTACATTTCACATCAAATGTTGTTTTCTTTGAATCTAAAGCCTTGTACCTTGTACCCCTTTGAGTGTGAAGAACTTCTGTCCTAGTAATGTCAACATGCATGGTTTTTGTGCAAGGAGCATAGTTTACAAATGCATATAATAAGCATTTGTAAGCATAGTACGCAGCCAGCTGCATGCTGTAATGACACTTTAAGAACTGAGTATTTTCGTGTTGATACATGGTCGTTACTTGAGATTTAGAGACAACAGCAGGGGATTCATCTGTAACACATAAATAGGTTTTGCATCAAGTCTAACTTGTATCCTTAAATCACTCTTAATTTTGTTGGGTAGGGCACAGTGGTGCACACTTAAGTAAATCTAAATTAATTTTTCAAAATTCTGTTACAAGGTTTCCTATACCTAAAACACACACCACACCCCCCTCCCCCAATTTTTTTATTAGTTAGTTTAACTAGTTATACCAGTAAATCTGAACTGGTAAGTACAGGAGATAAATTGATTCTTAGGCCCATTACAATGTAATAAAAATGATTTAAGGACTTACTCATTGAGATGCTCGAATGTCTTTACAGAAAACTTAAGAAAAACTTGTTTCCACATAATGTTTAAAGATTTTTGTGTAAGGCAAAAATCAGATACTGATATAGGAACAAAGTAAAAGTGTAGAATTTTCGCAGGCAACAAAATGCTATCACTTCCAAAACTGGAAATAGTAAGTGAAAGCTCTAAACCAGGAAAAGCCAAAAACCACATTCATTCTTCTGTTCTGTGAATCTTATGTGGATATTAATTACTGTGTAATGGTATTTATAGAGCACCATAAAGATTAAATGATAGATGCCTTAGAAACACCACAATAGTGAAGGACAGTGTTCTTTATGGTGACATGATGTAGAGGTGGATTTGGCAGTCCTGGGGGGATGCTTGGACTTGATGATCTTAAAGGTTTTTTCCAAGCAAGCTGATTCTGTGGTTCATATATCTCAAGATAGAAAAAATACTCAAAGCACCAACAGTTACAGTTCTTTTTTGAAAGTGGGAAATGTAAATTCTATAATGTTTCTGAGTTAGTGGTTAACAGCTTGTAGTTTTAACTACCTCTTCAGTTACCTAGACCAGTGGTCTCTAAAAGATCCGTATCAGTAAAAACCATTTGGATCATGCACCCTGATACATGTCTATAAGCTATATACATGTACTACTATGTACATAATAAAGCGTACACAAACCCAGAAATTAAAAAAGGATGAGGTAAAGATAAATTGAACACTATTTAAACATTTATTTTGTTGTATTTGGTGCAAAAAATATTTTCTTCTTGCAGTCTCGTGATGTTTTGATTCCTGCCCCCAGGAATGTGCCATCCACTTTAGACACCACTGAGCTAGACCTCATCAAAGAATTAGTAGTCACACTAAAATCAGGAACTCCCATACGTACAGCTCCTTTATATGAGAACTAAACTGAATCTGAGATGTTGATATCCAGGCAACTAAATAGTCTCCAGTGCATGTCAGATATCACCGAGGACTATGAACAGCTGGTGTACTATTCTCAATAGCTTCTCACTTCTCATACAGCCTTTAAAAGTATGTGGAACACAGGCTGGAAATCCCAGAACTGAGTTCCTGTGAAGTGAATGGAATCAAATGTGCAAAATGAAAAATATTTCGGATGGAGATTCGAAAGGAGTCTTGTGAAATATAATGATGAGCAAAGTCTATGTGTGAGATGAAGCTCATAGAGAACGTTTTTTAAATCCAGTCAGACTAGAGATGTGCGAGAGAGAAAGTGAGTTGTGGTGGTAGAGGCAAAAGAGTCTAAAGCATATGTCAGTCTGTCAGCAGAGATGAAGCTGAGGCAATAAACCAGCTTTTGCTGATCTTGAGCATTCCCAGCTTTTTGTTGCAAGGAGGAATCTCATGAGACTTTCTGTACATAGTATATGCTAGGCATGTTAGGCTTTGAGGACTGGCTATCAAGAAAGAGAGCTAAAAGTTGATACAGAAGTGTTGATCTGGAAACTAACCATAGCTCTTGATGAGCAGAATGGTTGTTCATGTGGATTAAAAACGTAACTGCACTGAATTTAGATGACAGCAATAGTTGAGAAGAAGGGTGGTCATCTCGCCTTGAACATGGGCTTATTTGTCCAGATTCACCTGTAACTTTTTGCTTCTCAGCACAGTAAAGAATAGAGGCGTAATTTAATGAGTAAGGGGGACCATTTTAATGGCTTCTAGTCATCTGTTAAGAAAAGATATTTTTGGGTGTGCAACAAGCAGGAATTTATAGTACTCTCCCAGATGCTCTATGTTTTTCACATGGCTATCGATACAAAAGGGTATTTTATTTTCTACTAGATGTGACATAGCAAAGCATCCTGTTTTCTTCTGTGGTAGAGATTTGGAGAAGGCAGAATGTTCTTCATTCTTGCCATAGACTTTTACAGGCAGGCAAGGGGTGGTATGTATGTGAAAGGAGGAATGAGTAAGTTCCTCATGCTGTCTGAAAAGTGGATTATGGCTGATAGAAAAGTTAACATTCACATTGTACTTAGGCAAGGCACCTTCAGGGTATTTCTGCATCCCACTTTTGTTCCATTGAGAAACACTAGAAGAGTTACTAGAGTATGCAGAGTCTGCATAGTGATATGTCAGTGTATTAAAGCTCTGCCAAGCGTGTGTGGGGGAAGGGCTCATAAAAGATTTATGTGAATTTCTGTATGCTTTCTTTATTTGGAGGCAGTTTGCCATATGCAACTGCAGATAGTACTCTGTCTGAGTGTAAAAGAGGGGTTTTTTTTTGTTTGGAAGGAGGAAAATGCGTTTGGGGAGTTAAATATGTCATTCTGTTGTCCATTTCTGTAGGAAGCAGAATGGTTAAGGGAAAGCAGTCAAAATGAGTAGGAACTTCACGACTACTTGTAGTCTGGTGTCAGTTGAGTACTCACTGATGTTGCTGGGGAGAAGGCTTTTTGGTCTGTCTTCTAGTTAAAGGAGACACCGAGACAGCCAAGAAAGGACTTTGAAAGTGTTTCAGATGGTGAATTGTGTCTTTTGTTGCCTTTTCTTTTGCTTTCTGAACTCTTTGATGTGCTTCTGTACATGTATCTTATTAAAAAAGTATAGGCTGCTGAAATATCTCTGGTGCATAGGACTGAGGCCGGTCGAACAGGGGTGTGGAACGCTCTTCAACCAAGAGTAATCAGCTGTGCTGATACTGGCCTTGATCAGATAAGGTCAGGGAGTTGCAGTCTAGCACAGGTTTTGCTGGGCTGTATTTCTTGCGATATATGCAATAGTAGCAGAAGTCTTTGTCAGTAGTAACCTGTATAGCTGTCACTAGAAAGTGCAGTTGCTTTTGATCAACAGTGAGTCTTTACATTTCCCTTATCATGCAATGCTTTTCATTTTCCTGACTACAAGTATTCTATTAGGTTAATCTGTGGTTTATTGTAGTATGATATATACAGTTTTCTAAATCAGGACTGAATTTCTGTCTTAGACAAATTTCAATATAATTGAGGTGTGGAAAAGAAATGAAGTTTTATGAGACGTCATTTGATTATTTTATTTTTTTTTCCCCATCCAGTAAAGTATTAGAATCAGAAAAAACTGATTTGTCACATTCATAATTTTTCAGCGGTATGTGTTAATATCCAGAATTTACTGGGATGTTCCCTCCTGTACAAAATAGCATTTGTTTCTAGAGAGGGAGGAAAAAAAGTCTGTATTATATTAGCCAGTAACTCAGTTGTTGCTACCTGTTTGGCCAGTCACACATTTCTTCTACGCAGATTTCCTGTTTATGGTGGAAGCAGTGGTACTACTGAGCTCCCTTGATGCTTAGTTTATCTGTGTCATAAAATACTTTAATTTTGAGAAGAAAGGAACTGGAGAGGCATGGAAGAAAACTGTATACAGTGCTACATGGACTAAACAGGAAGGTGCTGTGAAGCAAAGAGAGAAAACAAAGCAGTAGCTGTGTACGCAGGTATCTTGCAGTTCTGTCTTACCAGTCTAGTGGGAGGCCAGGAGTCAGGGTGGCTGTTACTGTTATACCATGATGAGAAATGGGAATGCTGCATTTACTGTTTGTGCAACAGTAAATAATTCATATCCTGTGTTTACAGGAAGTGTGATGATCCCAAGGGCACGTGTGCAATTTCTTTTTCTCACTACTACTCTGCAAAGCACCATCTGCTAGTGTTTATTCTCTGGATTCTGTCTGTTCAGTGGTATTGTGTATTAAGCTGAAAAATTGCATAGTGTTTTCTGAGTGTCAGAAGGAAATTTGGTATGCTTGTGTGTATATTTTCTCATCCACGTAACAAACACAAGGCCAACAGAAACAACACAAAAGTTATGGTTATTCTCCCCTTCCATCTTTACAACAGCATATGGGAGGAGTAGTGCAAATGTAATGTGATTTGGGCTTGTCGATGCCCAAATGGAAATGTTTGTTTACTGGATGGCAAATACTGAAGCTTTTATCAGTGAGAAAATTAGGCAGAAAGAGACTGCATTTTGACTTTGCTAAGCTTTTACACAAGTTTTCCTCCACATGAAATATTTCCACAGGAATGTAATGCTTGTGAAAGATGCTGGACCAACAGTTGCAGAGATTGAACTCCTCTACCCACAGGAAAGGTAACGGGAACTAGATTTTATCTTTAGAACAGTCTTCACTGCATCTCTCACTCCTTGACCTGGAAAGGCCTTTTCCAAGGTCAGAAGTTTGGTACCCATGGCTCAGTCCTCGGTGCATGTGTAATGCTATCCAGGAAGCTAGATAGGTGACAGTTACAGAGATCTTCTTCTAAGGATGTCTGCTTGAATTTCTGATATTACTATTTTGTGGAAAAAGACTAACTTCTTCAATGGTTTGTTTCTCTAGGTTTTTCTATACCACGGAAGTCTTCTCTTCTCTTGTACGGGGACACTTATCTCTTGGTAACACCCCCTTCACAATGAAGTGAAGAAAGAATGGACCAACAGCAATGTGGAATGGGGTGATGTCCCCACTTGGGGTTAACGGTCATAATAAACACTGTCCTGCTAACATGGAGAAATGAATAAAACAATTTAATTCTAATTCATGAGAGTGTGAGGTTCATTTTGGTATCATCTTCTGCGCCAACTCCCCTTTCTTGGAAGTGCTGGTTAATTTAAGAAATCTATTCCTCTTGTATGAAATCTGCAGCTAAGCCCGAAAAGTAAAACCTGTTGGGTATTCTTTATCATATTAGCCTTTCCCCTCCCACCCACCCCCCGCTGATTTCATTGCTAAGAGTTTTAAAATGCTTTATGTTGGCATGAATAATTTTCCCAGATGTCTTGGAACCTCAGCATCAGGCCTTTGGTTTTACCAGTTACGAGTTTGCCTGAGTCACTGAATGCATGTGTCTTGAGTTGTACTATACTGATCATGCCATACTGATCGCTTTGGAGACTGCTAAAGAGAAACAGAACTGCAACTCTTCAACAAACGTATCAGAGATTCATTAAACTGTCAGATAATGGTGAGGCGCTGGCACAGGCTGCCCAAAGAAGTGGTAAACGCTCCATCCCTGGCAGTGTTCAAGGCCAGGCTGGACAGAGCCTTGGGCAACATGGTCTAGTGTGAGGTGTCCCTGCCCATGGCAGGGGGTTGGAACTAGACGATCTTAAGGTCTTTTGCAACCCAAACCATTCTATGATTCTATAATGTGCCTTTGGATGTTGAGGCCATAGTGGCAGGGCTTTTTACGGACATGGTCATGTAAATTCATACTATATGTTGTTTCTGAAGAAGGCTCATCTTTATAGGTTACGGATCTTGTGCATATCTCTTGGTTTGTTGTTACTGAAACACTGTAAAGAGTTAGACATATACTGATGATATTTCCATAATGTGCTTACTTGAAATTTGTGTTATGAAAAGTAAAGCAAAGAAAGGAAGCAAGATACTGAGTTGGTATGTTATCAGTAAACCCCCTCTTATTCTTGACAAGGTAGAATGTTCAGTTTCTTTGTAATCTTTTCCTTCTGTCCTTGAAATCCTGGCTGAATCTTTTAGAGGGCTGTGATAATGTGTTATAAAGAAGAAAAAGTACTGGTGAAATTGAAGTGGGAAATGGAGAGTCAATTGTAAAACCTTCAGGAAATAGAAGGGTATTATGCCCTTGGACTTTAAATCTTGACATATTTTAAAGTTAAATTGCATGATACCAGGATGAAAGCTAGCACAGTTTGTGTAAAAATAGTGTAATACACTTTGTGCAGGAACTGCCCTTGGACAGAAGATTGGAATGTAGGAATTGGTTTCAAGGTGCTTTTTAGACCAAGATGTTAGCAAGAGTGAGGCAATTGTTTTATTTTTATAAGCACTTACATGACTGTCATTGACATTATGACTGAACCACCAGTGTATTGTATCAATGGGAAAGACAAACAGTTTAATACTGCGGTATTTCTAGAGAGGTGTCAAAAAGGGAGAGAGGGATTGTGCAAGGTGGAGCCGAGATACTGCCTCTCAAGCCGTAAGCAATTCTGGTGGCTCAGATACGCAAAGGAAGTCCTTGCACAGGGGCATGTCTTCTAGGGTAGTAGGTTCTCCATTCTCTAATGTTATAACAAACAGTACAGGAACTTGTTCTGTGAAACCTGTTGAAGAGTGTGGGCTGCAACTGATTAAGATTCCGTATGGTGGTATGGATATTTTCATTCCTGTTTTCTGCATGCTTATATGGTTCTTTATGTGTCAGTGGAGACTGACTCCAATAGCAGCAGTTTGTGGTTACTTGTTTTGCAAATCTATGTGCCAGACCATGTCTGTGGTAGCACTGGGGTTCCTCTTTATGCAGGTAAAACATCTGCAGACTTGTGGCCATTTTGTCTCTTGTGGTTCAGTACTTAGGAGTATACTTAATGCATATGCTAATGCTTGCACAAGTGCTTTTCTGTCACTTTCCTTAATATTTAATGTTTAAATTAATATCCTTAATACTTAATATAATGTTTCCTTAATATAAAGTAGAATGGCTGAGAAACTTCTACATGGCTTCTTGGTTTCATATATCCCATCTTGCTAAGCTAGTTCTTGTCCCCTATCTACATTTTGGTTCTCTTTTATGGTTATGCAGCAATGTTCTCTGTGTTCTACTGTCTGAAGTTCAGATTTGCTCCTCCTGCCTTCATAGTCCAGAATGCCTTCCCACCCTCCTTGTTTTTTTATCCCTTTCCAAATGCTCCTGCCTGCTTGTCATAGCAAAAGACCTGCTGTTGTTTCTACTCTTAACCACTGCTCCTACTTGTTCTTTTTGCATTTCACAGCCCAAAACACAATAGAAGTTAAACAGAAATTAAAAGAAAGTAATGAAAATAGAGATGTCTGGTTTTACTGTGTTGTCTCAGTCAGTATCAGCAAATGGCAGTAGGTCTCTGGCTGTTGCACTCATTTAGCCATCTTTGATGAAGGGATTGGTCTCCTTGAAATCTATTTCTCATGTACCTCACTTAAAAGCTCTAATTCAAGAGCTGTAGTCAAGGACATGTTAGTAACATCTTTAGCTTTATTTTCCTTTTTCTTTGTTACTTTGAATTTTGTCCCTTGAATTCGATTACTGGGTATCAATAATAGTAATTGGATATTCATAATGAAATTATTTTGATATTATTATTTGTACAATACCATGAAGACAGAACTAAAGGTCTGTAGTGATAAGTCTGACCTGTGCTGTGATGCTTGGGGAAACCCGGTTTAAATAGTTCTCTTTGCATTTCTGCATTGCCTCTCGATTAGAATTGTGCTTTTGTGCTGGCTACAGAACTAGAGTACTTAAAACACTCTGCTTTGCTTCGTATAATGAGATCGTGGGGTGGAGTATATTTGTATTGAGGCCAAACTGAGAGAGTGGTTGTAATTTTGTTTAGTATAAGATCTGGAAAACCTCTGCAACTTGGCTGGCCTGCATTCCCAGTTGTGCATGAAGTAAGCCGACAGCTGGGGTTTGACCGCAATCTTTATATTTTTCTGGGTCACTTTTCTTATTCTTTACCTTACCACCTTGGTTGCTTCTCTATCCTGCTCTTTCTCTGTACACTGTACGTTTAGCTCTAGGTGGTCTGCAAAATCTAGGGATCAGCTTGAAGCTGGACATCGCATCGTGTTCTCTGTGACTCTCTCAATCCCATGCTGTCATCAAGTCAGCATTTTTCCAGATACGTTACTTTGGAGGGCTTCCTCTGCTGCGGTGGTAATGTTGGATGGTAAAGGGAGAGTGTGCAGTGCAGTGGCAAAGTCACCCTCCTCAAGGATGGAATCCATGGGACAAAGGCTGTGCCACTCTGTGCTTATTCCCCCCCCCCCCAATTTAGCTGCTGGTGCACAGGCTAGTAAGCACAGCGCTAGTTAATAATCTAAGCCCTTCACTGTTTATTGACTCATACACTTTATCTTGGACATTGGCGTGCTTCAGTGGTTGGGATAAACAGCACTTGTCCATGCCAGCTGGTGAGATCAGGGATTGCTGTGTCAGTACTGCTGTGCTCTTTCTTGCTTTGCAAATGCCTGGTACTGGGATTCAGACAACTTCCTTGGTCTCCTGCATGTTTGCTCTGATCTGCTGTGGATCTACTATCCCAGTTTATGGGAAGGGAGATGAGTAAGTAATACTGGGCTCCAAAATTGTGTGAAACACACTAGGAAGAGATGGAGTTACAACTGCTCCACATTTTACTTCAGTCTGAAAAGTAAAATTCTTCATTTTTTATAATTAAAAATTGTTGTATTTTTTTGACAGTGCTTCTGAAGACTTTACTGAGGAAGAAAGTCCTCCTTCTAGTTCTGCTTGTCTTTACCTTCCTAGAGAGAGCATACAGCAGCTGTCAGAGCTGTATGCTTGATGGTATTACTTGCTGCTTCCTCCCTACAGCCCTTAAGATCTGGGATGAAGAGATAGAGAAGAATACAGCGATGAGCTTCCAAGGGGAAGGAATGGGATGCTGCTTTCTAGCATCCCTGGTATCCATCCATGTTCATCTGCTTAGTGGTGACAATGCTTATCGCTGTAAGAACATGAAATTAAGACAGAAGGAAGTGGAGAAGGAGGGGGCAAAATCTCTTCCAGCTGTGATAGGTCACTAATGGACTAGAGGTCACATCTGTGGTGGGGGAGAGGCAAGGTGGAGAGCTTAGGGTGTTTGGGAAAGAAAGGAGCAACCTCTGTGGTTTTCTAGCCCTTTGCTAGTCTCTTTTTTTTCCTAGTCCTTCCTTTCCAGCCTTCTGGCCAGTGCTGTGTTGTAGGCAAGAGGAGTATCTCCTTGGTCTTCCCCGTAACAGCAAGAATAAATGCTGTACAGCATTCTGTGGTCCTGTTAGCAAGACTCCAAGGGAAGAACTCCTCCACAAAATCATTCAAAGCATATACTACAGCCTGAATCCTCTCATGGCTTAGACTGGTGATCTTTCTTCTTCACCCAATCGTAGTAGTAGCTGACATACTTTGAAAGCAGCTGAAGCTGTGAGCAGGGAATGGAAATGAAAAATTGCAGCCCAGTTATGAGGCTTTATTCTGGAACAGGAAAACCCTGAAATGGGAGAAGAGGCCCACTAGAGGGAAGGAAAGAAAGAGTTTTTTCAGGACCTAAGTTTCCAGATCTTTTAAAGTGAGCATGCATAACCTCCTGTTGCAACACCCCTGGTTCTGATTTCATCAGCTGTCACATCAAATCAGTTTACTTGGATGGGAGATGTTAAAGGAGTACGGCCTTAGGTGCAGCTGATTGCTCCGCGTAGTGATGATGTAGTAGCAGAAGGATAAGAGTGTTTCCTAAAGTTGCTTTTTTCTCTAAACTCTATTCATCCCATTGCTCTAATGAGATACCATTTTACAAAACTATTTGTTAGGTGGCTTTTTTTGCTTTAATTTCGAAGGTCAACAGTTCTTAACTGTTGCAGGTTCTTTTTTTGCAACTGAGCTAAAGTCTTGTGGCACTTCTTACAAGACTGGTTGTTAATTTCAGAAATCTCTGTGACTGTCACCTTGCCTAAAAGATGGGGGGAACACTGAATTACATTTTTTCTCCTCAGTTTTAATGGGTTGTGGTTATGTCCTTTTGTGCAAGGCTGTTCTGCATCAGTACTCATGGAATACTCTTTGTCAGTACTCTTGGAGCTCTTGCTGGTTTTTACACCAACTGAGTTAGCTCTGTTTCCTTGGAAGTTTAGGGACTTACTGACATGAAAGTGGCATTGAATGTGTGTTATTCTGGACTGTGCAGAAAGACGAGCCTACTCTGGAAGGCTTACAGTCAAAGATGATGACAAGGTGGAAGGATGTAAGGAAACAGCATGTCAATAATGAGTAGTTGTAACATCCCTGCAATGTGGCAAAAGCTACCCATTCTGCTGCAGGGTCCATTGGATGGAAAGAAATTAAAAGCTACCAAGATTCTCTGTGTTGGCTGACTACCATACTTTGCATTCATCCTGCTTTTCACCCTCTTAATATGGATTTACTGCTAGAGTCATACCGCATTTGCAGGTAGAAACTATCAGTGCCCGTTCTTGAGCAACTGATGTGGCTGCATACTGACAGAAAGGGTGCTGAGAGCTGCCTAACCAGGCTCAGTTGCCACAGTTTTCTTTGTCACATAGGGTGCTCTCAGTGAGCTGCATACAGCTGAAGATGACAGCAACGAAAGTGAGGATGAAGTCACAGGAATTTAACATTAAGGACACTCTGCAGACCCTCTTTTGATGACCAAAAGTCACGTCAGGTCTCCGTGTGCAGCAGCATTGAGCTCTTCCACATCGTGGGGACTGGAGTACAGTAAGAGTTGGGGAAATGCAATTGTGATGCTCTGTGGGAAATGACTTGAAGTGCTTAATTTTGTCAGTGCCTCCTGACTTCAGAGAAAAAAGGTGCTCAGAACTTCTAGGATGAGGCTGTAGATGACTGTGAATGTGGTGAGGAGAAAGAGAAGAATGTGTTCTTAAGGCAGCCAAATCATGCAAGATTACTCATCATAGCCATCACATTTTAATTAAATTTCCATCTATTTCCCTTAGCCCAAATGACTGGTATTTAATATCACTATAGTCAATGTCCCTTGGAGCAGAGCACAATGTGGTGCATTGTTTTGTTTGTATAGAGTTGGCAAGCAGGTCAGTGTGTGTGTTTGCTTTGGTTGCCTAGGGTAGTTCAGCATCTTTTAATTACACGTTTTCGTAGGTGTCCCTTAACAGATGTAACCCTTAGGAGCTGGAGCAGTGCATATGAGATGCTGTCTGGTTTGGAGGGATTTGGAAGCAGATGTTGTGAGGCCAGAGTAGTGAAGGGCTTTCAGAGAGGTGAAATCCACTCTTGGAAGCTTTTTCTACAATTCCTACCTTCCCTATTAGGTTTGGAAGCCCTCCCAGTGTTTTGGATACATGCCGTCTGAACACACCTCTTTAAGGCAGCAATGCCTCACTAATTATTGACATGCTGTTTTCCTGTGTCCTTCCAACCTTGTCATCTGCTTTGACTGTATGCTTTCCAGTTCTGTCATTGGGCTTCCGATAAAGCCTAGCCTAACACTGCACTTCTCTTTTGTATAGAAAGGGTGTGGGTCATCAGTATGTGGGAAAGAGACACATTGAAATGGTGTGTGAGAAGTGCTCTTAGAGCTTGCTGATCATGCCTGTGCATCCTCTTTCTTTTTTCCAGAAGTGGTTTAGCCACAAGCACCTGGTGCTGCAATGACTGGTGCTTGAAGGACATCTTCCAAGGTGAAAGATGTGAATTCCAACATCCAGAAGTCACTTCTAACTGGATTTGAATCATATTTTGCCAAGTGCACCTTGGCCCTGTTAACTTCATGGAGTAGGAAACACAGCCCTGAAAAAATCAAGCCCAAGATGTCCGGGTCATATATTAACAGATAGAAATCAAAGCAGAGATCACATTTATTTCTTGTCAGTGTACATAGTAAATACAAGACAACAGTGACCCTGATTTATCCCTGGATAAATCAGTCCGTTTCAATGGATGCGATGGGTAAAAACCATCTTCAAGGGGTGAGTTAGCTTTCTTGAGGCTGTGTTTCCCTCTGCTGGCATGTAGTTAATACTGCCCGACTTGTTTTTTCTCAAAGCCAAGCTCCCGAACCTACTGCTTCCTTCTAACCCCAAGAAACATTTAAAGTGCCTTTTTCAGTGATCAAATATAGCGTATTAATAAAAACAAAGAAAGAAACAGCAACAGTGCTGACAAGCGGCCCAGTCTAGATGTGAATTTGTCTCTGCTTTGAGCAGAACATTGGAGTAAAGTGACTTTAAACTAAAGAGAAGTTTTCGTGTGGTATTTTTGTTGGGGTGAAGGTGTTAGACTGAGGCGGTGAAGTGACAGTTTTCAGTGTGTTCTGGTTTTATTAGTCTGAGGGAATTGGCAATACTTTGGTAACCATCAAACTAATAACGTTTTTGAAGATGCATAGTGCTCTTTGGCATGATTAGCTAATCCAAGTTCTATGGATCTATAAAATTAATCCGAACACTTGTTGCACTTCATGCGAAGATTTAAAAAAAAAAAAAGAAAAAAAAGGACAAGTAACGCTGGTTTTAAGTCCATTTTACCAGTTTCCAAATGTATAACTGCTATAGATTAAAAAAAAATAATAAAAATTGAAACTAAGGCTTTGGGTCATTTAGAAACTGAGGTGTATAGATTGGCAAGAGAGTAATAGAACTGATTTCCTGAAACTCAAATGTAGTTTATGCATGGGTATGTATGTTTACATAAGTAGAAGCTAAAACTGTACTTCAGATCTTTCTTATAAGTGGCAATAGTTAATAACCATGATGTCCCCATATAAAAATGTTCCATTATATTCCACATAAAATCTTTTTTCAAGTTGCTCATAAGGAGTTTTGAAATGTATTTTTCCCTACCTTGTTTTTATTATTTAGATTTTCATGCCTATAACTGTGATATTTTTTAGAGCTGCTTTGCATATGCAAATTTAAAAGCTGTTGGTTTTCTTCCAATGATTGTACTGTACTCAGAAGAGGAAATTGTACCTGCAAAAATCTGTACAAAGCTCTTTCAAAGCCTACTCTGGAAGGCACTGTAGTGGTTTTAAGTACAGTCCACGTTTGAGCCCTTACAGCTTCCATGTTAGAAGATGTATTCAATGTGTGTTTATGACTTAGATGAAATTGTAGAGTCTGTATCTAGCAGAGGCTCTGCAAGAGTCATACTTAATGTCTGAGATGTTCAAAGGGGTGAAGTTAAGGGGATGAAGGCTGATGCTTGTCACCAAAAGCTGTAGGTTTTCTTCCAATGATTGTGCTGTACTCGGAAGAGGAAATTGTACCTGCAGAAATCTGTACAAAGCTCTTTCAAAGTCTTTTGGAATACTGTAGTGGTTTTAAGTACAGTCCACGTTTGAGCCCTTACAGCTTCCATGTTAGAAGATGTATTCAATGTGTGTTTATGACTTAGATGAAATTGTAGAGTCTGTATCTAGCAGAGGCTCTGCAAGAGTCATACTTAATGTCTGAGATGTTCAAAGGGGTGAAGTTAAGGGGATGAAGGCTGATGCTTGTCACCTGAAGTTCTTTTACAAACAGAACATGCTGTGTTGAGCATCTTGGTATCTGTCTTAATAGGACAAGAGTCCTGTTGTGTGGCCCAGCAGCAGTAAATTCAGCACCAAGTGTGGTAGCTATGGCCTCTCATTCCAAAATTGCCAGTGGAAGCGTTATTCCCCTTTCAGGGTGCTGAGAACCTTCATCTCTATTTCTTGCTCTTACAGTGCTTGTACCATCAAAGTATAGGCAAATGGGGTGGGAAAAACTCGTGAAAGTCTATCTCTTGAGTCTACAACTGCATAGAGAGAAGAAATATAAGACTTGGTGCCCAAGAAAGAGGAAATAAGAGGAGTTCTGACTGTATACTAGGATGAGGGGTCCAAGGGGTCTATTGCTAGTTGAGATAACAGCTGAAACAGCCATGGGAGATACTATGAATAAAGAACAAGGATGTGGTATCAGAAACGGTACGTAGCCCTTGGGTGAGCAATATCTGTATGACTTACTACTCTTCTCTAAGGAGAAGAGACTGTAGAAACAGTCTGTTTAACAACTTGGGGTCTTGGATTTTGGAATCATAAGGACCCTTCCTTCTTTCTCAGCCATCGGAAAGATTCCAGAGAAGGGACGTTGCAAGCTGATCCAAGTTCGTCAGAAATGAAAACAGCAGTCCTTTGGGGTATCCAGCAGCTTGCGTATTTGTGACAGTTTGCTTGGTAAAACTTCAGACAGTTTTAGGCGTCAGTGAAGTCCGAATATGAACAGTGCCAGTCTACTGATAAGAGTCTGGAAATCTTTCTTATCCTTTCTGTGATAGAAAGAACAGAAAATGTTTACCTACAAAGGGCACTAGAGCCTACTAATCCCCCAGTCACATAATTTTCTGATACACAGAGTATGATCAAAACCAGATTTCAGACTTCACACACGTATTTGAGGACTGTTGTGTGAATCTTCGTTGGATTTGGAAAAGCAACATTTTGTGTCAGAGCCTGGGCTATCTAACAGCCTTAAGCAAACGAGGGGAATGAAACTTCATTTGTTAGGGAGCTAATGTGTCTTGGGAACTGAACATCATAAATCAGGTAAATTCACTGGCTGTGCATCTCTGCAGGGAGGGCCAGTAGTGGTCAGACCATCTGAGCAAGACAGTTTGTTTGCCACAAATGTTCTCTGCAGGTGTATTTTGATCATCAGCTTGAGGTTATCTAAGACCATCCCCCTGGTGAAAAGGTTGATTCTATTAAATTCAGTAGTAGTACAGCCTGAGAGTAGTTTAAGATGGTTTTCAAAGTGGATTCTAAAGCTGCGTATAGTACCCGAAGTATTCCGTAGACATTTATCCCTGAGACGAATCTCCTTATGCCCAAAGGCAATGCAGATTATCTTCCTCTTGTTCTCAGGAGTACAGTAGCTCAGTATTGATAGCAAATGCTTCAGAGGTTTCTACAGCTGATACACACCATCTCTCAGAATTCGTGGAGTCCAGGGGAAGAGTAGACGAGGCAGTGCTCGGATAATGGTGTTGATTTCAGCTTAACCCTGGCAGCTCCGGTTTTTGTATTCTCTGTCCACACAAACACCAGGGGTCAGTACTACTATCCCAAATTATGGTTTATTGTAGAATTTAAAATTACATTTCTGTCAGGATGGATATTCCTCAGCTCATGATGTGGACCATATCTGAATGACACTGATGGGAGCAGATTGTTTTACAGATACCTACAGAATGCTACTGCAAAGCTTTTCTGTGCCAGAACTTACTCTTTAAGTGGAAATATTTTTCAAAGCTGAAAAGAAATCATCACAGAAAATCTTCACTTTCAGTTTCTTTGGAGTGTTTGTTAGAACCAATTTTATATCATGAGAGAGGTACATTTGACTGAAGTATCAGCTTGCCACTTAGAAGTACAATATGAATCCAGTTTCTCACACCAGACCTTTATTGTCTAGCCAGGAAGATTTCCTCACTGTAGGACTTCAGGTGTTTCAACACTTGACAAAATCATTTGTTTGAACCATTATTTTCTTTTGCAGTCTATTATTTATTAACAAAGGTGACTTTTTTAGTGGCTATTATTCCAGCTTACAAAGGCAAGCTATATGCCAATCTTTCCTGTCAAAGTTCTCCATTCAGAGCCATGAAACATCATCCCACATTTATTAAAAAAAATGGTGCTAGAGTTTCATGATGATCAAGACTTAGGCCTGTGCTTTGAAGGTGGTGGGGTTTGGTGTTTTAGACTCTCAAGTCACTTCTGGCCTGCAGTATCCTATCTAAGGGACAGGTTTTGCATAGTCTGCATATGTGCAAACATACCCTGTGAGTATTACATGTGCAGACTGAACCCCAGGTTTGCTCAGAAGCAGAAAATGCAGCCAAGGTTATTGGATCTTAATAGGTAATCCTTTCTGAAACAGAAACTGCTCAGCCCTTTTGTAAGGGGAACATGTTTGCCTGTAGGGCAAAACCGTGTTATTCACATTCCTTCACTCCAGAAAGCAGATGTTTCTTGGGGAGCAAACTGTCCAGTGGTTCCTGATTATCCCACACTTGAGAATCTTGAGTGGAGCCAGCTCTGGGCAGAAGTTCCAACTGCCAGGTAGACAAGGAGAAAGAGGATTATAAAAGCCCAGTAAGGACTTCTGTAGTAAAATACTCCCTTTTTATTCTCTGATGTGGTTTCATGGCTTTAAAATCATCTCTTGTTCTTGTTAAGCGATTCAGCATCTTGACCCATTATTTATCTGCAGCTGATCTCATTCTACTTTGAGGCAGATAAATGCTTTGCCTTCAGATTTGTCTTCTTCCGAATCTGTTGTCTGCAATATCCAAGTATGCCTTTGTAGTTACTAAGTCCTAATAAAAATAGAGCTGTAAAATTATCAATAGTTACTTTCAGGCAGATTTCACTGAATGAAAAGCAATGAGCTTCGATTCTCTGAATTACGGAAGACTACTCAAAAAAATCACCTTTCCTTAGGAATATTCAGCTTTTGGACATCTCAAGGATGATAACGATGCCAGTTAAAAATACCACGACAGTTATGATATTCTATGCCTTTTATTGATAGCTGATGGAAGGTGTGTGTATACTAATGCTTTCTGAGAAAGGTCTGTGTGTCCTTTTTCCTCTCCTTTTGGGGTGTTCTAGTTTGCAGATACTATGTGTAAGCGCAAGTAGCCTTTTTTCCACTCTCTCCTGTGGTCATTACAGCAGGTCTAAGCAGTTTCAGAGCAAAGACCACCTGGAGATGCTGGGGACTGAGCATGCAAGGCAGGAGGTCTGTCACTGGGCCATGTAGCCCTGAACATACTGGGAAAACTCTGGGAAATCAGCACCAATATCAGAGAGTTTATTTGCAGTAGTTCTGGAACTCTTGCTCTTAAAAAAGAGGTAAGTCCTCTGGGGAGGTTCATGGATTTCCTGTTTGTCAGAAACTTTATTCTACCTTTTGCCTGTCAAGTTTGTATATTGGCTTGAGAGTGATGATGCTCAAATTCAAACCGTGTCAAACAGCATGCTGTGTCTTCTATTTCCCTACCGCTTCCTGTAAGCCAGCAGGTGGGAAGATACTCATCTTCAAGTCATCACCTTTGGGTTGGGAGAACTTGGCTTTTGAAATCTGTAACTGAAGCTAAAACTTCCCCAGCTGACCTGTTCACATGGGAAGCGGGTTGCAGGGGCAGTGTGTGGTGGTAGTCTGGCAATGTACAGCACTGTAAGGATGTGGCAGGGGTGTGGGGGGAAGAGGACATCTCTTATAGAGGCCATTTATGTATAGCGCTTAATACATTAACTCTTGCATATCTCAAGAGTTAATTGAAATATTCCTCTAGGCCATGTGTAGGAAAATGCTTCCCTCTGGCTGCTCTGGAAGATTAAGAATAGCTCACGCGGTTGTAAAGACATCAGTCTCTTCCATGTCAAATGTGGAACAACTTGTTTAGCAGTAAGCAGAGCAGCAAGCCCCTTCTTTCTGTCAGTTAACCACTGTTCTGATTACCTGTGTGCTCAAGTGCTATGCCAAATTCTTCTACAAGGATTTCTCAGGAGTTACCCTGGGGTATTTTCCTGTACTCCCCAAGTCCCACCACCTGCAAAAGGCATCAAGGAAGTTGTGACCATCTGCCTCTCTTTGGGCAGTGATGTAGTAACTGAGGTCTTCATCTAGAACACTGTGAGCAGTACGTTTGTGCAAACAGACAAGCCCATTTACATGGCAGGGCAGCAAGGTAAGCCAGAGGCTGCGTTCATGTAAGCTGTGGGGAGGTTTGAGGGGAGGTTCCTTGCAGTGTGCAGAACAACGTATGTCCTCAGTCTTTGATGTGGGCTGCCCAGCAGATACAACAATTATCTTGGCCCTAGACTTTAGTAAAGAAACCGCACTTGGCTTACAGTTCATGGCTCTGATGTTACTTCAGACTTGTTTTAAAAGCAATTGTACCAACCTACTCAAATGTTGCCCTGATGCAGACTTGTTAGATTTGTAAGCACCAGTCTCAAGTGGCCTCCAGGGAACATCATCCTGGATATCTCCACGTAAAGTCCAACAAGGACTGGTCAAGAACATTTTACTGAACTTGCCACCTTTGTTGCCCTGAATTCCAAATGCCTGTTTAGAACTGGTGGAAATTCACCTGGCAACTGTCTGTCATCTATCAGAAACCATCATGTTATACTTGTCAGTTGTGTCCAAGATGTTCAAATAATCTTTGCCTGAAGATCATTGAATCTGGAAATAGTTCGGGTTGGAAGGGACCTTCAAAGGTCATCTAGTCCAGCCCCCTGCAATGAGTAGGGACGTCAACTAGATCAGGTTGCCCAGAACCACATCTTCCTTGTTTCATTAAATCCAGAAATCCATACTACTAACTACAAATATGTAGTTACCGGGGGGAGGGGTGGGGAAATAGGGATTTTGGGGGGTTTGGTGGTTTTTTGGGGGTTGTTTTTTGGATGGTTTTTTACAATGCCTGGCCTATTCAGAATAGCTTCTCCAGTAACAAACACTCCAACAACACTGAAGGCAGAGCTTAATTTTAACGATTGGAAAATGACACCCCTAAATTCTTTCTCATTAAGGTGGAAAAATATAATTATTGAAATCAGCATTTGATTACCATCTTTTTGCAAGGCCTTATGTCTTTTGTGCATTTTGAAAGACAAAGCTGTTACTACTTCTTGAATCATTGCTATGCTTTGAAAGATAATGTGAAGTAAAGGATACTTCAGCTGCTTCCTGCACACAAATCCAGTCTCATCTCTTTCAGACTGTTATTAAGTTCATGTCTTAGGGACTATGTGCACCTCCTTTCATCCTTCAGCATTTCTCTTAGGCTCATATTCTCATACCCTTTTTGTGTATTTCTTCTTAGTCTTTATCATCAGGGCCCTGTTACACCCTCAGATCTTCTGACAACTGAAGCATGATGCCTGCAGGATTGCCCTGAAAGGACACCTGATTTTGGGGTATGAGCTGGGTAGGGGTTGGAGTGGGCTGACTCTGTGCCTGAAGGTTATGCTCACAAGCGTTTCCTTTGCAGTACAGTCTCAAATTGTCACTCTTAGCTGCATTTTCATCCATTTGATTGATGAGGTGAGGAACGTAAAGGAGAAAGTATGGGGAGGATAGTATGAGGAAATGTAAAGTGGAGGCTTGGATTGGGCTTACATAGGGGTGCAGCTCTTTGCATTTGATCTTGCCTTTAGCATTTTATTCTTTAGAAACAAATCCAGCATTCCTAAGCAGCAGCATAATGAAACCCTGGTAAAGCCTCAGATCAATTCTATAGACCTATCCCTGAATATGACTCAGCTGCGACCGTGTTTTAACCTGGAGCTGGATGGCTCTGAAGGACTGACAGCCCCTGAATTTATGCTACTGCACCCCAGCTCAGCTCCTTTCTTTTGACCCAAAGAACCACTCCAGGAAATCAACTGAGCCCCTAGAAAATAGCTTGGGATCTGCACAGAAGTCCGTGGAGTCTCTGCCAGCAAAATGAAAGCAAGCAGTTTGAGCTGACCTCCCAGCTGTGGGTGACAGGCACCTTCTGCAGGCTGCAAATCTGGGGGAAATGGTCCTTCACTGAATTTCTGTCACCCTGAGTTTTGTGAATGGTGAGCTGAATTCTCATGACTAGGAGGGTTTGATGGCTACCGTAACTGGTCCTGAGCCCTTATGCCACCACGGTAGTACAAAAGAAGGTTTCAAGCAGCTAATGAGAGATTTGTTTTGTTTTGGTTTTCTTCTAGTACTCCCTGGTGGAGCTGAAGGTGAGTAACCTCCTTTTCCCTTTATTCCTACTCCAAGCTAGGTAAAGTAGAGGATGCGGTAGAGCTACCCTGTGTGTCTGCAGTTGGCAGTGGTTGACCTGTCTAGGTTGGCAAGCTGTCTGCTAGGCAGTAGTAATCTACTGGAGGGTCACCCAGAGGCAGTGAGGCAGCAAGGATGGGGAGGGAGGAAAGACACAAAAACATGTTGAGTTGTAGAAGGAGCTGAGCTGATGACTGGACAGCAGGCCCCTGTGCTGGGAAAAGAGCTGGGGTCAGAACTGTGGTGTTTCTGAGATCAGCTGGTACAAACTGAAGTGCTATAAATTATTTACTTAAATACGTTTAAGTGAACAAATAAGAAATCTGTATTTAAACTATTTCATCTTTTCTTTTGGGGTGGTAACCAGTATACACTGATCAAATACTGTCTGTGTTGCCTTCTAAACCTCTTTTTGCTATCCAGAAATGTGTGCTATGGCTGTGCATGTTTCATCAAGTCTGCCAGGTTAACCATTGCTTTAGAGTCTTCGCCTTTATCAGTTTTTCATGGTGAGAATATAACAAGATACGGATCAGGTTTTGTTTCTCAATTCATTCCAGTATAGCTTAATGGAAGCTGGAATTCAATTAATGCACAAATCCCTCAGCACTTAAAACTTGTCATTAAATAAAGCTACCTTAGCTGGTTTTGATTCACGGAAAGTGAGCTTGTCTAAATATATTTGACATTTACATGGATTCAATTTAAACAAGGCAAGATTTATCTCTGAAAAAATAATTAACTGATCGATTTTTTTTTTTTCTTTTTTTCTGGTCACTCTGTTCCTCGGTGTTTCAGAAATCATAGAGCTTAGCTCCTTACAACTAGTTCCTATTTGCAGATATAGTAGGCAAAAGCAATTTCCATGCTTTTGCAGTCCCCAAAGACTCTTTCAGTTTGAATAAGCCAGTCATTACTTTGAACCAGGTGAATAAACAGAAAAAAAGGAAATACTCTGTAGAGACATGAACAGACTGCTCTTGTCAAAAACTGGCCGAACACCTTTGTAAACAGTTTTCTGGACATTCACTTATACTTGTTCAGTAGTCTTCCTTTAAAATATTGTAGGAAACACATAGGGCTTTATTAATTTTTTGCTTTAATTACTTGACTGTATTCTCGAAGGACATTCAGAACTCAGGATGTCTGTTATGATTTAAACAGGCCTACTTTTAAGCCAAGCTGTTAAATAAACAGAAATTTAAGAAAGCGTGATTTCTTAGGGATTTGTGTTGTATTTGTCTACACATTTCTCCTTCATTGTATCTGTCCCTGTTTATGTATTCCCAGCTTTCTAACCCTTATAAACCCCTTTTCCTGTGTTTCTGCACTTCTGGCTAGGGCAAGAGGCAATGCAAGTTTTGGTTGGTTGAGAACTGTTTGTTTGCTCTCTAACTAACCAGTACCCATGTGCTGACTGGCTGGTGATGTGGCTGCTCTACAGCACAGATCACTGCTGATCCTAATGCTTCCCGTCAGTGGGGAATATGAAATCTGGTGTCCCTTTTCTTTATTTAGTAGTTAAAAGGGTGGTTCTCAGGAAAAAGGTGCAAACACTCTATCTTTGAAAGACTTTGAAACGTTCAGCAAGTATGCTGAACCATGATTAGATGACACTAAAATTCTACCTTTTAAAAATAGGTGATCATGATTAAAGGATGACCTGATGGATTCTGGAGGCCTGCAGTGTGTGGTGGGTTGCTGGTATTTAAGAAGTTTAAGAATGGAGAGAGAAATCTGTGGGGTGATGGCCGGGTAGCAATCTATTATGTCTTGTTTGCATCCTGAGCTTGTTGTTCAATTTTCTTGGCCTTTTTGTGTGGTTATGGAGGTGAATTCTGTGTTTTCCTCCCAAAATGGAGAACATTGACTGCTCCGTACCAAGAGTCAGGTCATTTCTGATACATGTCATCAATCCTCTGCCCCTGGAACATTGAAGATATCTTTCCTTGTGGTTTAATCAACCAGCTGACTTCTCCGGCTTTCTAAAGGTAGGTTTCTACGAGCTCTACGTAGAATCACAGAATAGTTTGGTTTGGAAGAGACCTTTAAAGAGCCATGTTTTGAAATCAATCATGTAGAAATTATTTGAAGATTGGGCTGAACAATAATTTCCTCCTATACCAGCTCTTTCAGTTATTAAACCAAGATGTTACTGACATGGCTGCATTTTGCATGTACGAGAAAATGCTGAAGGGAATGAATGACATGCATAGAAATGGATGAAGCCCACTGGAGGCTTGCAGGGGGTGGTAAATGGGGTAATTTATGTGGCTGAACAGATATTGAGAGGATCTGTGGTGGAAAGCGGGCAGAGATAAGTAGTGATGTTAAGGAAACAAACCCCATTTGCCTGAATATCAGAGCTTTGCCCTTGACTTGTCCTGCATCTTTGGTGCCCAGGAGACATCACTGGAGAACCTGGACTGCCTGGTTGTGCATCTCAGACAGGTGCTGGTGGCTGTGGGGAGCAGAACGTGGTGGTGTTTGCCCCCATCATCTGTGTGCTGCAGTACCAGGGGAAGATGACGGCAGCTGACAGAAGAACTAAAGATGGAAGCTGTGGGATTCTTGCAGAGGTTCATCAGATCTGTTGCACCGTTAACCCCGGTACTGAGTGACCATGTTCCATTGTTACGTGGTTCCTTCTTCAGAAATACAATACGAGGGAAAGTAGTGGTTGCTTCTGGAACATTTTTCACTCATATTTCTCTCCCGCCAAGGCTCCCAGAGGGAAATTCTGCTCAAACGTAGCAATGGATCCTCCACTGGATTTTGAGAAGGTCATGTGAAAGGCAACCTCTGGTAAAGAATAAAGAACAAGTCTTCCTAAATTCTCTGTCACTGCTTATGTAGATCCAGCGGTTGGTAGCCTGTTCTTTTGTCTGAGACTCTCTCTTCTAGGCTAACAGCCTCTGTGGCCAAATGCTGCCTGGCAGCCAGACAGTACATCTTCATAGGTGACTAGGTCATCCAAATGGCTGGGAAGCAGAGGGACAATGGCTGCTGTGCAAATGTGGGGCAGCTCTTCCCCATGGCCAAGGACGTGCAGCCAGGATGCCAGCTCTTGCTCAGTAGTCTCTCTCCAAGTTACTCTCAAGTGTAAATTTAGGCAAGGGGCTGTGTTTGCTTGTGTTTACATACTAAGAAAGGGAATAATAAGTAGCAACATGGGATACCTCTTGATGGGTATTTCTCTGAACACTCTAATCCTGCTGACTATGTGACAGGCAAGGTATGAGAAGTGACTGTTTTGCTTCTCAGAAGCAAGTTCGGGAACCCTTTAGAAGAAAGACCTATAGGATCATTTAGGTTGGAAAGACCCTTAATATCATCAAGTGCAACCATAAACCTAACACTGCCAAGTCCACCACTAAACCGTGTCATTAAGCACCATGTCTACACATCTTTTAAATACCTCCAGGGATGGTGATTCAGCCACTTTCCCGGGCAGCCTGTTCCAGTGCTTGACAACCCTTTTGGTGAAGAAGTTTTTCCTAAAATCCAACCTCCCTTGGCCCACTGGTGCTGTGGATGGGAACTCCGTGAGTCATGGCTTCACAGAAAGGGGAAGCTTCAACATAAGGCTGATGAAAAACATTTTAGGACTTTATTTCTCCCACCTCTCTCTCCCCTTCTGACCCTTCTAGAAGGAGAAAAATAGTGGTCTGGACCCAATAGGGTCCAAGCAGCTGCTGGCCAGTGCCTGTGAACACAAGAACTGACGTGTTACCCTGTGGATTCCTGGCTGGTGGAACCACAGCATGAGATCCAGCTGCTGCCCAGCTTTCTGCATGTGTATCTAGAACAATGTATGTTACAGTGTAAATAATCTCATTGCTTCCTATGGAATGCAAATATGCTTAATTGCTAGTGTGCCCCTCAGCTATTTAAACAGCCAGGTGAATACTCCACCTGGCTTAGCCCCATAGCACTGTGTGGTGTAACATGCCCTCAGAGTGGTGAGAGACACAGAAATTTTAACCAAGTACCTTTGCTGTCCCTGAAGTCTTCCTGACATTTAGCTGTCAGAACTACCAAACTATGCAGAGTTTGAAGGAAACTCTGCTTGGGTCTGGGTGTTGGATGCAATAGATGGTGTCTCTGCTGTAGGGAGCAAATATTTTCACCTTATGTGCAGTAAAATGAGGAGATAGAATCACAGCAGAACTGTGGGTGGGAGAAGAATTAGCTCAGAGAGAAGAAAAGAGCTTTGTTAAATATAGACTATTCCCTTGACTGAGCACACTGGTGGCCAGGAAGGGAATCACAGAATGGTTTGTGTTGGAAAGGACCTTAAGATCATCTAGTTCCAACCCCCCCCGCCATGCGCAGGGCCATCTCACAGTAGACCATGTTGCCAAGGCTCTGTCCAACCTGGCCTTGAACACTGCCAGGGTTGGAGCATTCACAGCTTGCTTGGGCAGCCTGTTCCAGTGCCTCACCAGCCTCACAGTAAAGAACTTCCTTCTTATAGCCAGCCCGGAAAGGCTGTATATAAGGAAGCACCCTGTGGTCCTTTCCCTCAAAGTGCCTGGGGACTATGGCTTTGCTTATCTGTGAACTGGCCAGCACAGGAAGGGTACCCAAAGAAGACAGCAGAGGAAAGGAAGGGAAGAAAGAGAATGGACTGATGAGATCGCCAGAGGAAGAAGAATCTCTGATACCTTTCCTCAAAAGGAAGAAATCTTCCCTGTCCCTTTCTTCATGTAGAGTCCAGAAAGATGGCAAACCTGTGTACCTGGCATGTGTGTGTGTGTCATCAAAATAGCAGGTGCAGATGAGTAGTGGTGTGAATTGTGTCTAACACTGAGTACCTGTTTTACATTAATGCTTCTTCCACACGCCTTTGAATTTGAAACTTCTGAGCCTGCATTCAGTAGTTGTGGGCAGACCTCTATTGCTCGCTGCGTGCTTCATCTCTTCATGCATTCGGTTGTATGCTTAGTTCTACATTAAATAGAAAAGGCACGGTTAAAAGATGTTTTGGAAATATGCTCACTCTGAGTGTAGCCTCCTGCCCATCTCTGGTAGTGTTCAAGCTATTCCACAAAGATCACCTCTTCTAAGCTACTGTGATGTCTCAGGTCAGTTTACTAGAACTATATTCATACAAAATGAGTTTTGTTTGGTCCTTCCACCAAGAAGGAGTTCCTTTGGTGTCATCAAAGTTGCAACTTCATTGAGAAAGTGGCTTCACCAAAACTAAGAATCTCACATAAGACCTGACAAATAGGTGCACAAATACATTACGTGTAGTTAAAGCTTCACCACAATCACTCTGGTGGAACTTGCTTTGCCTAGAACCCCAAGCTTTACCAATAGCTTGTTTGGGTTTTGACTTTTTGACACTAGAGATGATTCCTAAGCCACATGATTCCTAAGCCACAGCATTCAGATCTGGAAGTCTTTGTGGTTTTGATTGAGCCAGTTTACCAACTTGTGAACAGTTTTCAACTTCCATGGCTAGATTTGAATTTACAACTGGGGATGTTGTGATTCAGGTAAGTCACTATGCCTGGAGCGCTGATAAGACTTTCTCAGTGGGAAAAGAAGTTTCAGTGGGTTGAAACTCAGAAGTTCAGTGGGATGAGTAGGAAAGATGAAGCAAGAACTAAGAGTTTGGGTATTGGACCAAGAAGGTTCAGAAGATAATAGGCTCTTTCAATGGGTTGTGTGGATTTTTGGAGGGTTAGGTAGAAATAAGCTGCACTAGTTATTTGTGAAAAGGATGCAAAGCTACAGAGTTCATGTTTTACACCTGTTCTTTGTAGAGAGATCTATGGCTTGCCCATGGTTTGAGAGTCTTCTTGTAAAGGTTTCCAAACTCTGTTGGGCACAGTTCTGTAACTCTCTAAAGCTCAATTCCAAGTAACAAATTTAAAGCCTACAACCTGAAGGTTTGCACTAGATTTCTGGGCAAAAACTTCAGCAGATTTGCAGTTCTTTGAATGATGGCAGTGTAGGAGCCAAGCACTGAGAGAGGCATAGAACAGTTTACACTAGGTTGCCTTCAAGCTTTCTGACCCAGTCAGTTCCTGCTCCTTCTGCTGTGTTTGTCCAGGTGTGTTCTCAATTTCTTGCTTGGCTTTGGTGCAGTGGACAAATTCTGCTGTTAAGGTATCAGAAAGTGGGTGCAGCAGTCTAATCTACCTTGGCATTATGGAGAGATTCTTTGGGGGGATTCCATCATGTTGGTCAGGTTGCAGAAACGTGGCCTCACAGATTTTTATGAACCCTGTGTGGAATATGAAACACCCTTAATGCAAAAATATACTTCACTATCAAAACACAAGGATATCAGATCTCATTGCCTTCAAAGACGCTACACAGTAGTTACAGAGTGTGTGTATGTATGTGTAAGAGGCGAGCTGAAAATGTCAGTGGTTAGGAGTTTGGAGTTTGTAATTGGAAAGGAAAAAAGGCAACAACGGGGGAGGCCCTAAGCCTCTATGAAGCTGGTGATGAATGTCGTAGAGGAGAATGAAGAACGTTTGAGTTGCTTTGATGTATTATTCTGTGCTAGAGGGTCTCTAACATGTGATTATTTCAAGAAACCGATGACTTCTTCCTCTCTGCACAGTCTGCTCTCGAAGTGCTCTGCAGACATTAGTACTCTACTCATACAGAATGCTGATAGTATTGACTTCTTGTTTTCCTCAATATTAAAACATATTAAAACATTGGGACTGATTTCCAAGGTGCCATTGCTCCTAGTCCTCATTCTGAACCATTGAAACTGTGTTCCGTGTCCATAGGTGTGACCTTTATTAAGTCTCCCCTTCTTTCTTTCCATTTTGATTCCAGTTACTGTGAAGAGCAGGTATCTATATGGTTTTGTGTTGTTAGTATATTCTATGTCCTTTGCTCCAGCTGAACAGTGCGTTTTCAGGCGAGGGTAGATCCCTTAACTCCCCAGGCGTCTCTTGGCTCAACACTTCTATCACAAAGGCCTTCTCTTTATGTCCGTATAGAGAAAGAAAGTGCAGAACTAGAAACTGTGCACACTTTTGCTGTGCTTTCTCTAATTCAGAGACTGTGTTCAGGTCTATGACACCTGTGCAGCTGCGAGTTGCTGCCTTCAATGCAGATCCTTCACGTGTATGTTCCTGTGAGCAAGAGCCAGGTTTGCCAAAGCCAAGCAAGGAATAGAGAACGCACCTGGGCAAACAGCGCAGGAGGAGCACAGCGGGACAGGGTCAGAGAGATTTCCATGCTGCTGGCATTGGTGGGTGCAGCTCCTGTCAGCAGTGCCAGCAGCTGGACTTCTCTGGCTACGTTTGATGCATTTATGGCCATTTATGAGCTGGCTCAAGCTTTCTGTGGGAAAATCTTAGGTTTTAGACAAAAAGGCACGTTTGCCTGCCATTCTCAGTAACGTGATCTTACTTCACGAAGACACAAGAAAGCATCTATCACAAGAAAAGGTCTCCAGTCTTCCTTGCCTAGTAACCTAACACTGATTTAGATCAACTCAATGCTGGTTTTCTGAAATCAGTTGGGATATCTGGCTGCTGACCAGTTATCTCCATCAGTTAAGCTGTGAAACTGCTGGCGCTTGAGACAAAGGCAGTGCCAGCACCAACAACTCCTGTGCATAATGTATAGGCCCTCTGCTGCATTCTTGTTCTAGAGTGGCCCAGTGATAGTGGTAAGAGGGGGCTCAGACTTCCCAACCCCATCTGGAAAAAGAGTATGGAGAGGCTTAGGAACAGAGATTCCAAGTTAGCTGGAAATTTCTGGAACCTGGTTTTGCCAAAGAGATTCCAGCTGCCTGCTTGAGTAGCACCATGTTGAGACCCAGATATGGAAAGCTTAGGTTGCATTAGCACTGTTGAACAGTGCTGGGAAATATTTCCAGGCACAGAACTGTAGCTGTCTGTATTATTAGGACAGTCCCTGGTACATTGCAGCCTGGGCTAACTGATGCTGTCTCTCACAATGAGACAGATGTGTGAGATGGTTAGGGAGTAACTCAAACTCAAATTTGCATGAATTCTTAAACTACTCAGATGTCGTTTGAGAATTCATGCGATCTGAGTACCACTCACAACAGGCAGTTTACATGGTGACCATGCTTCTTGGGAGACCAGGCTGGTAACAGCACAATTGTCCACCCTTCTATGCGCGTTGTCATCAGTGCTGGGAAATGTCCCACATGTCTTAATTTGTGAGTTTTAACCTGAACCTCAATCCAAAACCAGAATCAGAAGATTTGTATCTTAGACCTTTCACATCCAGACATGAACAATGAGGAACTGGAACCAGTTCCTGAGGCCCCCACCTTGCAGATGATGCCGTTGCTAATGGGTGTTGCAGGGAGCCGGTGGGGAGATCTGCTGACCAGTGTGTATTTCCATTTCCCTCCCTGTATTCAGATAAGGAAAAGGCAAAGTCATTGGCTCATTAGTGGTTGCTGGCTGGTGGTAGTGTTGCTAAGGTGCTTCCTTAGGCACATGCAAGGTTTTGCTCCCATTCTCAAGCCGAACAGCCTAAGGAGATCCACTTTCCCATAACGTGATCCAGAGCTACTGACCCTGTGTCCTGAATGACAGCACTGCCTGCTGTGCGCTGGGGTGAGCTCTTGCTGCTGGCTGCACAGCAACAATCCATCTCCATCTGAAACAAAGGGACAGACACAAAGTGACAAGTGATCAGGACCTGGCCTGGGTCACTGATCTGCAAAGTTCTTGCTGTTTTTTTACCATGAAAAATCTATTTGGTCAGATGTCTCCATGGCAGCCTTGCAGGAGGGGATGTTCTGAACTGGTGGGTGGCAGCCAAAGTGACTGCTATTGGCTAAGGGGGACTTGGCACAGTATACCCATCCCTACTGCTGCCTGCTCTAATCTCAGGAGAAGGGAAGAGGTGGGGAGAGGCTGGCTCCTCCCCCATCCCATCTCTTCTTTAGGCTGTGCTAGAAAGCAATTGCCCCCCTAAAAGCAGCCTCAGTGATTTCAGAGGAAGAGGGCCACTGGAGCAAGAGCCCCCAGGATGAGGATAGGCATCCTCCTGAGCCTTCTGTTCCATGCTGCAGCTGCTTTTCACGAACTGTGAGTGATGCTGAACTTCTGTTTTGGTCTCTTTCATGAAGGTATCCGTCTAGATAGATGGACCACATTCCATGCCACCAGCTTTCTGCTCTATCATAGAGCACCCCAAAGGGTAGTTGACTCATTTACCTAACCTCCCATGCATTAGGATTGGCTACTATGAGTTAAACACAAGCCACCTTTTGGGGGGACTTCCAAGTCAGACCTTAGACCCAGGGATGTTTGCTTCTCCAGTTGCCATGCTAGAACAAATCACTGGTGTCTAGACTGCAAGGTTATGAGGCCACTTCTTTTGAAGACTGCAAGAAATGGTTTTGGGGAGTTCAGGAGATAACTAGTGTATATAGGGCTACACTTAAGCTAATCAAGCGGAAAGTATTTCCCAGGTTCTGAGTGAAGCCATCACTTCGCTGGGTTCACTGTTCTTTTCAATATTGACTGAAGCCACAGCACATTCATGAGAAGTTCTGCAGTAGTAGGCCACTGCAGGGAAGCTCTTCCACACATCTGAGCCCTCAACCTGGTGCCACCTCTGATGCCTTCTTTCCCCTGCCCCAGACATTACCTGGTGGTGATCCCTGCAGATCTCCGCTACCCGTCCACCCAAGTTGCCTGCCTCCATATTACCTGTTATGAAGAAAAGCTTCAAGTGAATCTGGTCCTGGAGCGCTCTGCAGGACGTGAGTTCTTAATGCAAGAAACCATCCAGAAGAAGGCGGCTTTTGTGTGCACTAAGTTCTGGGTGAGCAAATGCCATCACTGATTTTCTCTTCTGGAACTGTAAATCATTCTCGTTACTCCCTAACCAGGGATGACATGGACAGGATTCACTTTGCCTTGGAGTGAGTCTGCTAGGAGGGGGAGTGGATGGTGCCTAGGGATGCGTAGCCAGACAGAGTATCTGTCAGCACTGAATTTCCCTTCTGAATCAATTGTTAAATTGCAGTTACATGCGTTAAAATCTACCACACTTTGGGTACGTAAAAAGAACCCACCTGTTCCCTTCTCTTCCATCCCAGACTAGATGAAGGAGCTTTATCTCTTCTCTAAAGGACCTGCACAGCTCCACAGCTAAAGCTTGAGGAAACGGTGCTTTGCGTGACATGCTGTACTTTCTGTAGGACCTGGAGTCAGGCAGCAACTCAGCTCTTAGGAGCTACTGAGGAGCAGTTGAATGGAAATTGATGTGCTTGTTATTTTTAAGCAGCAGCTTAGAACCTATTCATTGTTGGTGAGAATTTAGCAAAGATTTAGGACGAGGCAGGCATGCCTAAACAGCATCTCTTCTACTATACAGTGTATTCTGTGCTGAGGCTGCTGGGGTCTTTGGCTGCTGGAGTCAGGAACACCTTTGGGTTATCTTTTCTAACCTGACTTTCTTACTTGTTAGCACATGCTAGTTCTGAAGGCCTAGCATTTGAGGCTCTGCTACAGCTTAATTGCTCTCCTTTGATTCTCTGCTGTGGTCTCCCACCTTTCTGGCATCTGCCCATCTTCCTGACCAAGTCTGAAGACTCAGAGGTATAAGGCACTTGCTTGTCACCAGGGGCAAAATCCCTGAACCAGTGGCAAAAAAGGTCAGGTTCCATGACATGCTGGGCCTCCTGCTGTCCTGTAGGACTAAGTGAGATCTAGATGCGATCTGAATCCAGATACTGGAGGGCATGTCCTGGCACATGTGGAAAGGAACTGGTTAGTTATTCCACTTCACTCTGAATTTCTGCTCAGGGCTCACAGGACATTACCTGAGAGCTGTGTGCTCTCCTCTCTCCATCTGTACAGGTTACACCTCCAGCTGATGGTACAGAGGAGATTGCCACTGTCAAACTGATCATCACGGGCAAAGGCATCAGTATTGAGGAGAAGGAAAAGGTTCTGATCTCCAAGGCTGGCCGTGGCACCTTTGTCCAAACAGACAAGCCCATCTATGAACCAGGGCAGACAGGTGAGAGCTGCAAAAGGGAGCAACTGTGGGCCTTAGGTTTTTTGCTGGTAACACTATATGGAAAGCCTGCGACTGCCTGAAATTCGTGGACAGCCCTAGCAGAAGGCTTTGAGACAATTGAAAACATCACTGCCCAGTCTCTCATTGAGCGGTGTTTTCAGTGGCTATAAAGTCCAGCTTATGGTGACTGTGAAGCTGTAGGAGGCAGTAGGTAATTTTCCATGGTATCTTACACGTGGGTATATCCATGTCAGATAACATGTGTATAACACAAATGTGGAGACGAGACCTGGGGAAACAGGCAGAGCAAGGGTCTGTATGGAAGGACTGAGATCGGTTAAATATATTCCTTTTATCTGGTAAATATATTTCTATATTATCCTATATAATATCCTGTTTATCTGATAAATATACTTCTTTGCCTTCAGTGAGATTCCGCATAGTGACTTTGGATGAGGAGTTCATGGTGCTCAATGATTCGGTAAGCCAGCCCTGGCCTGCTGTGGGAAAGGCTGCCTTGTTCCATGCGTGGGTCCTGCTTCCTTTCTACCCTGCTCATCTGCCAACTTTTCCACATTCATCCCTGGGCCAGGCTTGATGAGTGTCCAGAGGAGAACAGTAACTCGAGTAAAAGCTGGTAACTGAGGAAGATGACAGAGCTGTACGTGTCTCTTGCTCGTCTTATGCACAAGCGTAAGACATACTGATGCCTAATGCGATGGGGTCATGGGGAGGGAATAATTTGCAAGTCAAGTTTTCCTGGACGTCTGGTGGAGAGGTGGCTCCTATGAGTTGGAACATGGAAAATTACATTAGAAATTAGGAAAGATGTTTTCATAGCAACAATGATCAGATTTTGGAAAAGGTGTCCAGAGAAAGCATTTTCCTTCATGGAGGTGTTCAAAACTCAACTGGAGGAGGCTATGAGCAATCTGCTCTAAGAAGACGTGCTTCAACAGGCTGTTGGGCTTTGGAAATTCCTTCCAAACTATGTGATCGTATGCCTGTGTAATCCCTGAAGACTGCAGCTGAGCCAGAGTAGTTCTGTTTGGGTAGCGAGTTTTCCCCGTGGAGGGCTCTGCCAGGAAGTCATTAGCAACTGCTGGGTGACCTCCAGATTGGCTTTTCCTTTTCTCCAGACCTTACTGTAATAGATTCACCTGATATTTCTCCTTTTTGGTGATGTTTATTTTACTTTATATTGTTGTCAGTGCTCTAAATTTCCAAATCACTAGTTGCACATCCTTCAGAGAGGGATTTGCACATCCTTCAGAGAGGGATTTGCACCTGAAGTACCGTCTGTGTGTTGCTGACATGTGTTTCTGTTTTCTAATGGTTTTTGCCTTTCCCCCCTCCAGGTTTCTCTGTTTCTCCAGGTGAGTGGTGCTGGAATCTAGTGTTACAGTAATGTGGATGGCAGCCATTTTACTGAGCTATTCATGTTCAGTTCCTGGTAGGTTTTTCAGGTCTCCGAGTAGAATAGTAGAACTTCAAGATTTCTTAAACTAACACTCTCCTCACAGCTTCTTTTTTATGCACTTACTTTAAGTTATGCTCCCACTTACTTCAGTAGAAATCTGAGTTGTTCTTGCAAGAGTATAGACAGATCAGCTTAGACCTTTATGAATAAAGTTAAAGCTGTGAAGAATCTTTCCTGGAGATCAGGATTTAGATAAGTGTAGGGAGACTCAGATGCTGGGAGCATTATATCGTCTTCAAAATTTTTTGACTAGCCTACACCAAACCTCATTCCTTACATATAGAACCTGATAGTCTGCAGCACTGAAATCCTGGAGCTCAGTTTCTCTGGGGTGTGGATCAGTGAGACGCTGTAACAACTGCTTCTTCCTTTCTTGTGGGTGTAGGACCCTAAGGACAACCGGATAGAGCAATGGCTGAATGTGGTCCCCCAAGATGGCATTGCAGATCTCTCTTTCCAGCTAAGTGATGAGCCTTTGCTGGGGACATATGTCATCAATGTCACCAACGCAAAAGCATACGGCAGCTTCTCTGTCCAGGAGTATGGTATGAACATGCGGGGGATATGTCTGAGCTGCAGAGAGGACCTTGCACTCTTCATCCAGGAAGCTGGGTGTTTATCCTGCGATAACCATCCTGAGAGCAAATGAGAAAAGTAGTAGAATCTGTCATGGAAAAGAGTCTGAGCAGAGGCTCAGGAGAGGGATCACTTTGGGACCTTGGGTCAGTGTGTGGGAGGAGTGTTGTGTATGGCCACAGACCTTTGGCACAGCTGATTCTGGATCTCTGTGTCAGGCAAATCAAGGTCACACAAATCTGTTAAAGAAACAAGGAGTATCTTCTTTTCCCCTTCTTGCCACCTTCCTCCATTTCCTGGCTCTTATTCCACCGTGGTCTTATCTTCATGTTGATTCTCTGGAAAGGCTGTGCCTGGCCAGTGTTTCCTACAGTTCTGTTTTTTCTTTCCAGTGCTACCAAAATTTGAAGTGATCTTTGAGGCACCAAATCAGATTTATGCGCTAGAAAAAACCTTCCCACTCCGGGTATGTGGCAGGTGAGGACTCTGCTTGGAGGGACGTCCCTGTGCTGTTTTCTGGCCTGATGAGCACAAGATGGTTAAGTAACCATGAGGAGCTCTGAGGAAATTTACTACCCTTCAGTTACAGGAGACCAGAATTTTCCATGGCAGCTCTTTGAAGTCCGATGCACACAAAACATTCCTATAACTTCTGGTACTCTAATGCACCTTTTCCAAAGACACTCCACAAGTCTCTATAGCAAAAACATGGGGGAGCAACCTACCCTTTGACAAGCAGCTATCTGTGGGGCAGAACGTGTCAGATGTTCATCTCCCTGCAGAAGAAAAGGGAAATGAAGGAAGCTTTTCCAGATTATGCTTTAGCAGAAAGTAGAAAAAGGCAAAAAGGAATTGCCCCAGGTACAGTCCAAGGGCAGCGCTAGGCTTAACAGCCTCATGTAAAGGTGCTTTCTTAATGAAAGGCATTTTATTAATCACCTGTGTTTCTGCTCATAAGATGATGCATGCCTTCAGCATATTGTGGGGTGATGCTGGTGTGAGTGCAGACCTCTCTGCTGAGTTAGCAACTAAAACACTCTGGTTTCCCAGAAAAGGTTAGTTTGACACTAGTTTTATTGCATAGCCCATGATCTCCCATCATGGAGCCCTGTCTTGACCCTGCTTATTGGGTCAGGGCTCCTGGGCCTGCTGTGTGGCTGCCACTCTTGTGGTATATTGTGAATATATCTGTGAGTAAGTGGTCTCTGGGCCTCTGTGTCTCTGAGTAAGTACTCTGCGGAGCAAGCCTTGTGTTCTCTCACTACGTGTGACTGCCTCTTCCTTCCTTTTCTCCTCCAAACAGATATGCTTATGGGAAAGGTGTGCACGGGACGGTTCATGTGAGCCTTTGTCAGAAGATAGCCCCATTCCTGCCCAGTGCTTCGAAACCAGATCTCTGTCAGGAATTTACCAACCAGGTGAGATGCGTAGCAGGAGCTGAGCAGTATTCAGGCACATTTGTGCCCAGGGTAAGGTGAGGCTGCAGGAGGCTTCAGCTGAAAGAATAGTGATGCTGCCCCGTGGCTTTTCCTCTCTCTGTACTTCCAGACAGATGAGACCGGCTGCTTCTTCACAAATGTGAGTCTGTCCTCCTTCAGTCGAGACTTCCGGTACTATCAGGACAGCGTAGCTGCAGAAGCCTTGCTAACAGAGGATGGCACAGGTAACTCTGGAAGCATCTCTGGTGGCTGGGAGGAGGCATGTGAAGATGCACTAATCTTACCAAGAACGTGAGAACTTTCAGGCTAGCAAGGGCTTTGAGCCTTCTGAGCCCCTTGGGTCTGCTCTCTGACCTTACAGAGCCAGCAGTTCCTGATGGCATAACACACTCACTCGGAGTGCACCTCAGGTGGTGAAGTTTGGGGACCTCTGTAAGGGCTAGAAGTAGGAGGAAGACTAAATACCCAGGTCTCTGGTATGAAATGTGTGTGCAGTTGAACATGTGCATCAGTATTACCAGTGGGTCACTCTGCAAGGAAATTGCTGAGGGGTGCTTGGCTTCCTTGCTCCCTCCCTCACGCTTGTGTCTCACTGTTTTCATCCAGAGATACATGTCAATGCTTCCCACAAGTTATTCATCTCCAAGATTGGTGGGATGGCCTTGTTTGATGATGTGAAATCTTACTACCATGCTGGAGAGATATACAGAGGCAAGGTAATTCCTAGTTACAGTCTTTTGGAGGTGAGAGCATAAGCAATGCCTTCACAGGGACTGTTATCTGGTGTCTTTTCTGACCTCACCTCCAGCTAGGGGCTGGGGAGGGCATGAATGATGTGCAGAAACAAAACTCTTGAATTGTCAGAAGTGAGAATAACACCCAAGACTATCATTTGCCAAACAAGCCTTGAGGAACAGCAGCTATGGGCATCCAAATTCGGGGTGAAAACCCAAGCATTTGGAATTTCAACAGCTGGGAGGCCTTCTGCTGTGAAGGGGTAGAGAGCATGGGCATGAATGATAATAGGTACTGCAAATGATAATAAGAGGTGACCAGTTGCAGTGTTGATAATACTGTTAGTGACTGAAAGGGTGACTTTGATGTGTTTTGAGTAGCAGGACATTCTGTGCACTGATTAGACTCTTCTGCACTTCTCTTGCTCACCACGGTTCTCAGATTAAAGTCATCAACTACCAAGGCAAGGCACTGAAGCACAAAAATGTCCTCCTCGTAGTAAGCTATGGCGAGCAGCAATTTAAGCAGAAGTACATCACTGGGGACTCTGGGACAGCTTCATTTAGCCTGAATACAACTGTTTGGAACAGTACCTCAGCTGCACTGGAGGTATGTGAGGAAGGGTCTGTTGGCAGGGCTACAAACGTATCTCAGAGCTATTTACTGCCCCACAGATATCTCCCTTGTTCCTTCTTGAAGGACGTCAAATCTGAAACACCTCAGTGTGTTCTGGATTTTGTCTCCCTCTGAGAGCTTATTCTGTTGATCCCAGTTGCTGTCCTCATGAACTGTCAACACAGAAACCTGTGCTATGGTGTTGCTAAAACCTGATCTGAGCTTCTCACCAAGTTGCAGTGAGGGTGATTTGCAGCTGACTTGTTTAACTAGAGAGATTAGCTGTTTGGTTTTGGTATTTTTTCTCACAAGGCAATTGTCCTGCATCAAGATTTGGATCAAGAGCCTGGGACAGCAGATTTGAGCTACCAGCGAGCCTCTTACTTCATACGTCCATTCTACAGCACCAGCAGGAGTTTTCTATCTATTGTCCATGTGCCAGAAACAGTGCCCTGTGGTAAAAAGGAGGCTATCCAGGTGGACTTCAGAATTTATCAGGAGGACCTGGAACATGGGCCCAAGCGTGTCATCTTCTCCTACTTTGTGAGTTTCTGGGGAACTGCTAGAAGGGTGATGGTTCAAGGTGCAAGATCAGCCTCTACTACAGATTCAAGCCTGGTACTTGGTAGATTTGGCTCAGCCCAGGACAGGTAGCTCATCCGGCCATCATGGGGCTGGATTGCAGAGACTATGTGACTGGCATTTTCTTCCTTTTCTCTATTCTTCCCTAGGTCACAGGGAGAAGAAGGATAGTCCATACAGGTCAGAAGACTGTTTGGGTTGGACTGCCAAGAAGTAAGTGCACTCCTCTGTTTTATGTCTACAAGCACTCAGTGGTCTGTGTCATTCCATCTTATTTGGATATGTGCCATAAGCCTCTTGGCAGTTTAGAGTTGGCTCACCACTTTTCTGTTGCATCAGAGTAGTGTGCCTTTCCAGCTTCCAGATTTCCTTTACCTTTCTGCTTGGTATCAAGAGAACAACGCTCAGAATTTCCCAGCCCATAGGCTCATCCTCCTTTGCCTTAATTCTCAAAATCTCCTTTTGCTGCCCCTACAAATGGCATGAAACTATAGCCTTACCCTCTATCAAAACTCTTCTGCTTTAATTTGCAGTTGTCTACAAATAATTTGAGTCGTTAGGATGCCACATTTTGACTCACTGTTGTCTGCTTCTCTAGTTCTTTTTTTATAAACCTAAATTATAGGTGCTTTGGGGTAGAAGTCACCTCTGTTGGTGATGGGATGGGATATGTTTGGTGATGGGAGACTCCGAAAGATATCTGAACCTCTCACTCTTTGTGCAGCTAAGCTTGAACTCCAAAGAGTTGTTTAATTTCCTTGAGGCAATAAACAGAACCAGGAAGAGTCTTTTGCTGGTCTTGATTATTTCAGTGGTATCCAGAAATATCCTTGGCCCTGAAAGACTTGAAGAAAGGGATTAAATGGCTACATGCAGAATGGCAAAACCTGATCAGAGTCCATTTTTACTTATAAAACTACTTTCTCTTCTTCCCTCTCCTCCATCTAGTGCTGAAAGGCGTCTTCTCCATCCCTCTTACCTTCAACTGGATCTTTGCACCAGCTCCAAGACTTGTAGTTTATGTTATCTTCCCTAATGGAAAAATCATCGCCGATTCTGCCACGTTCAGTGTCTCCATGTGTTTCAGAAATAAGGTATGATTTGTGTCTAAGGCTACGAGTAAATGTGTGAGAAGGAATGTGTCTGCTATGGTGAATGAAGAGACTGGGGGATACATAGTATGTGTAGCTCTTTGTGGCTGATACGATGTAGGATGCTGCTACATGAATTCTGGTTCATGAATGGTGAAGTGTGCTGTGGTGTATGGAGCAAGTATGTGCTGGGCAAGCATGTGAACAGCACTTGGGAAACTGAGACTAACCTCATAAAGAACCGGAGATAAGGACTAAGTTTATTTTAGATCTGGGCTTCAAATGGAGCAGAAAGTTACGTAAGGTGTGTGATCATGGCTGGCTGGTTTACTGGGTAAGAAGAATGCTGTGTGAGAATGTGAGAATGCTGATGCAGGAATATCTCCAGCACATTGATGGTTCCCCCTCTGCCATCCTTCCTGTTAGAACCTCAACATGATGACATCTTGAATAGCTTCTGGGGATATTCCTTGGGTTTCCATCCAAGGAAAGTCCTTGGAAACTCTCTTCATGTAGGTGCCTTCCCTGCTCAGGAATTGGTAGGGTGGCCAGCAGCAGAAATATCATTTGGGTATTGCCTGCATTCTTCCCATCCAGGTGGAGCTGGGCTTCTCAACACCAGAGACTCTTCCTGATTCAGAGGTTGGTATCCACCTGCTGGCATCTCCTGGGTCCACGTGTGCCGTCTGGGCTGTGGATCAGGGCGTCCCTGGGCTGAAGACAGGAAAAGAGCTCCACAACTCTTTGGTGAGTGAGCCTGCTCTTAATTCTTCCCTTCCCTTGTACTGACATGAAGGATGGAAAGAGGGAGGAAGGGAGACCGACAGGCCATTGCATCTGGGCAGAGCTTATCTGCCCGTTCTGGGCAGCGCTTCCAGCATTTGGGATCACCAGCACGGGTGTGGCATGGATAAGGATTAGGGGGCAAGTGTCAAGAAAAGTTGAACATCACTCAGTGCACCAGTGGTAAAATCAGCTTCTGTCGTTGTGTCTCATGTTCAGTTCAGCGGGTTGTCTTGGCTCTGTCAGAAGAGTGACAGTGAGCCTGAGCTTTCTGGCGTGTGTTCATGCACAGTAGCCAGGAGCAGTTCAAACAGGCCTAGGAAGTATGACAGGAAGGGGATGCCAGATTTTATCTGTGCTGATTTTTTTCCCCCTTTTCCTTGCTTTCTCAGATCTATAGGCTGTTCCCATCTGTTTATAACATCAGGTATCCTCACCAAGTGTCTGAAGATGATCAGTCATGCTGGTTCCCAAATTCTGATGAGCCTGATGTGTTTACAGCATTCAGGGTAAGAATGGTTGATTTGATGGGTTGGGATAATTCATGAACCGAGGGAAATGTGACCCCCTGACTTTACCAATGTCCTAGGGATGCTGTCACAGAAAGCACAGGGAGCAGGTCCGGTTTAGGCCCTTGTAACTCACTTGTTATTTGAATAAGTGACTTGAAATGTTGACCAGGAAGAAATCGTGTGGTTACTGCACTTTGGTTGTGTGATTCAGGACGCCAAGGTATTGGTTACTTTAATTGGATTTCACACAGTTTGTCTGATCTCCATAGCATGAGCAATTTCACTCTGCAGGCTGAGAAGGCATCGTAGCTAAATAACCATGTGTTTGAACAAGAATAACTTTGGCTGACTCAGGCCAGATGCATTATCTCACAAGACCTCATTTGCCCGTTGCTGAGGATCTCAGTAATTCCCTCTTAAAATGAAGCAAGACAATACTTTGCTAAGCTAGAAATAGCCAAGACCCCCATGCATGAAGGGAAAAGAAGGCACATGGTAGAGGGCAGGGAGGGAACTAAAAGCTTCTGGTGCATCAGTTCTTTCTTTTTTCCTGCAGGAAATGGGCTTGAAGATTATATCCAACACCAATATTAGGAAACCCAGAGTGTGTTCAACCACTCCATCAACAGCTAAGTTGCAGGAAAAAGGAACGTTTACTTCCAGGCCCACGTTGATGGTTGCTCAGACCCTTGAAGCACATAACAGTAAGTATTTGCCCCCTGTTTCTTCTTACAGGGGATGCTTAGTCTTTCAGGTGAAAGCAGTCCTGGGTTTGAGCTAAGAGTCAGAACCTGCCATAATTGCAAACGGAGGAGAAAGAGCATTCCCTGGCCCTCAACCTGTTGTGCTAGTGTGAGGCTGCCTGGGGCTCACAGCTTCTGGCTCTGAAATGTTAATGGGCTGTCTGGATCCTAGGTCTTATCGCTGAGGTGAATGAATGGTTGCCTTTCCCATGGTGCCTACAAATGCAAGTAGGGCCTGAGTAAATCTGTCATTTGAAATGGAGCAAGAGATTTTAAAATTTGGGATAGGACCTTCTGTTCCAATACTATGCTTCTTGAGCTGATTGCGTTAACTGATCCTGAGCTGCTCTGCTCTAAACCAGGGCCTGAAGACTCTGTGGTGACTGGGTCTTTGTCATTCCCAGCAGAGCATCTGACAGCATCTACCTATCAGCCCACTATGTTTTTACCCGATTCTTCAGCTGAAGAGAAATTAGACAAGCATCTCCTCAAAACTTGGATGTGGGATTTGTATTCTCTGGGGTGAGTAAGCTGAGCAGTGTGGGTCTAGTCTGGGTAGCTTAGTGTGACTGATGGTGGCAGCAGATACAACTGAGTTTAGATCATAAGCTGCTGAGGAAGATTCCTAAGGACATGTCATGGGGTTCATATCTGCCAGGCCATTTCTCATTTAAGCTCATGTCTACATCAAGAACATTTTGCTTTACTAGATGATCATACAGACGTATTGTCCATCCATGGGAGGTGGCTCACATGGGAAGATAGGAAAGCAGGTGTGGTGCAGCAAAACAGCTTTATTTGCTTCCTATACTCTACTTGTTTCATCTCTATGGGCCAGCATTTCCCAAACTGTGCTCACAGGATGTATCCTGGGATGCAGGGGAAGCTGATCTCCACGGAGGTCCTTCCCAGGATGGGGAATTGTGTCCTGTGAGGCTCAGTGAGAACACCAGGTCTGTTGAGGGAGCTTTTGGAGACTTTTAATCTCTAACTTTAGGAAATTCTTGTCTGGTGTCTGGAGACTGGAGTCTGCTCAGGCCAGATGCCCCAACATCTGCCCTCTCCCACCTCCACTGTCTTTCCAGCTACATCCACCTCTTCACCCCCTAGCAGCAGATATCTGCTATGTGGTTTGTCCACTAGCCTGATCTGAGACACCAAAGGTCATATCATATGTGTTGCCTTCCTGTATGTGCCTGGCAAAAGTGAAAGTCTCGAGTTATTGGAGTCAAATAATGTCATTTGCTTTAGCTAGGGCTGTTTAGATATCTGCTGTGATAGCAGCCACAAGGACAGCCTGCTGCTCTCAGGAGCTGTGATGCTGAGTTCTATTGATGTTGAGCCAGTCCTACTGCTTTCCTTGTCTGGTTCTCCATCCCTAGGCCAGGAAGAATAAAACTGCTGACATCTGTAAGCCATTTTTAGATGCACAAAGGGCAAGCGCTGTCCAAGAAAAGCACTGCGTGTGATTGATGGCATCTTGCAGCCATGTAACCTATTGTCAAAAATATTCTGTTGATATAAGCATCTGAGACAGTGGTTACATTCTTCTCTGAGGACCTACTTGTAACCCTACAAGGGCTACAAGATCAGCAGAGTTTGGGGGTTGACTGAGGTTAGGGGATGGGGTGCAGTAGACAGAAGGGTGCAGACCAGGTCACCTAGTGCTGTGTATAGCAAGATTCAGTTAAATGCTTCTGTTGCATTTCTGTTTCATTTCAGTCCCAATAGGAACAAGAGTGTCATTGTCACTGTGCCTGACGCCATCACAGAATGGAAAGCAGGGATGTTCTGCACAGGACCTAATGGCTTTGGACTTGCTCCAGCCACCAGTCTGCTTGTTTTCAAGCCCTTCCTTGTGGATCTCACACTGCCATCTTCAGTGATCCTGGGTGAGGCCTTCATCTTGAAGGCCACAGTCTTCAACTACCTGCAGCAATGCATGAAGGTAGGTGAGCCCTGATAGGCTCTGCAAGAAAAGCAGGGTATGGGTGGGTAGGAGATGGCTGAAATCTATGGCCTGTGATGTTTATCTTGGTACCTACCACCTGCCATCCCTTCTGCTCCTTCAGATTCAAGTGACCCTGGAGGAGTTTGCACACCTCCAGCTGAAGCCATGCAAAGGCTGTGTCTACAGCAGCTGCTTATGTGCTGGCAAAGCTAAGACCTTTCAGTGGAGTGTCACAGCTGAGCAATTAGGTGAGAAGAGCAGCAAGGTGGGGTGGTGGAACTGGGAAGAGACGGGGCCAAGGTAGAGATGTTTTGTAAGAGCTGAGATTGAGTGCTCATTTGCAGTCATCCTAAGGTCATCACTACTCACAAGCCTGTGCTAGGAGGTACAGAACCATACAGGGCTCTGATTCAGTTTTTCATTGTAAATAGGTGATTTCTGTTATGTAAATGGGAAGTGCTTCCTTGGAAGACCTTTTATGCACCTAAATGTTATTTTCAGGGCTCATGAACATCACCCTCAGCACAGAGGCTGTGGCTACCAAAGAACTCTGTGGTGAAGAGATACCATTTGTCCCAAACCAAGGACAGAAAGACACAATCACCAAACTCCTTCTAGTCCGGGTCAGACAAGCTGTTCTGTTATCTAGACCTAAAAGTGGGCTTTGTGCAATTCCCATATGTTCTGTGGGTTAATTCTGGGAGTCACCCCTTGCTATTCAAGGTGTGTAATTAGAATCTCAGGGCCTGAGCTGGGCCCAGTCGTGAGGGCTGATGGAGGTGGGAAGTAAAGGGATATCCTCCACTTCATACCATGGAAAACTTTAAGTATGTGCACTCTTTTATGTCCTCACTCCTGAGTTCTGTGCTGATTCTGACATCAGTTTCACAGGCATTCAGAAGTTATGACACGCTGAAAATGCATGCTGCTTTCTTAACTGAAATGAAAACTATTGACGATAATTTACACTTTTATATGATAGTGATGTTACTCCAGCTGACTCTCCAGACCGAAACAGGATTTTGCCCATATCTCTTTCTCATCCACTTCTAAGCCTGTTTCTCTCCTGTGTGCTCATTATAATGCAACTTCTATGTGCTCCAACAGCCAGAGGGAGTGTTGGTAGAAAAGGCTCACAGCTCCATCCTGTGTCCTGAAAAAGGTAGAGAGATTGTTTTCTTCTTTCACCCTGCTCATCCCCTGCTTCCTGCGTAACCATTTCCTGGGTCTTTCTACTTGTTGAAGTATTTTCTCTTGTCATCATGACCAAGATACTGAAGCACACTCTAACTGCCAGCTAGAGCTTCCCCTAGATAAGGATGTGGGGAGGTCCAATCTTTTACTATCAACACCCCAGACAGGCTTGAGGCCTTTTTCACCTGTAATAATAAACCCAGGCTACTGAAGATTGCAAGGCTGGAGGACATGACTTAGGATTGCTGTTCCTGTCTTGAATTTTATGATGTATGTTGGGGCCATTAGCAGATTTTGAGAGCACAAGGCGCATTGAGGACATGCCTGCAACTGAAATCTGAAGTGAGGTGGAGTAACTTCTATAGAGAAAAGCAGGTAGTTTTGACCACAGAGGGTTTCCAAGAGAAAATCCTTTCAGCCTCTTTAGCAGGAAGGCTGTTAGGACATTGCAGTCACCATGAGGTGGATGAATTTCGGGATGGAGTGGGACAGGGTTTTTGAGGTGATCTGTAACCCGTGTGATGGGGAAACGGGATGTTAGCACAGAACAGTCTGGAACAGTCTGGGGGAATTTTGAAGGCTGTTCTCATCAGAATGCATTTCTTTTTGTCCTCCCCACACACCTTACTTCACCGGTGTCAGGGAGTCCAGCACAGGAGTCTGTGTCCCTGATGTTGCCTATAGATGTGATTGAAGGTTCAGTCACAGCCACCGTCTCGGTCACCGGTAAGGAATTCATCTAAAGTCCCATATCTCTGAGTTCAGCTCTAGGAAAGCCCAAATCCAGACCCACCCCCTGTCCCCCATACCCTTTCTGAGCTTTCCAAGGCTTCAGTGCCTTGTTCTCCCCATGTGTCCGACAGCATTGCCTAATTCCAGATAACCTAAAACACTCAGCAAGGGAGAGGGTGTTCTGTTTATGGGATGGGAATGTGTACAGTTCATATGGAGGGCACAGTGGAAGTGATAAACTGGATGGACAGAGGTGCCCCCACGCTGCTGTGCTGGGGCTGTTGTGCTGGATGCACTGCTGGGAACGGGCCTCAGGTATGAGGAGGTGAATCCCAAAGCCTCCTGCCCAGGAGGTGGTCAGGATGCCTATGCTCTGTTCCAGGGGACCTCATGGGGATGGCGCTGCAGAACCTGGACCACCTGGTGCAGTTGCCCCACGGCTGTGGGGAGCAGAACATGGTGCTGTTTGCCCCCATTGTCTATGTGCTGCAGTACCTGGAGAAGACGAGGCAGCTGACCCCTGAGATCAAGGAAAGGGCAACAGGATTCCTGCGCAATGGCAAGTACAACAGACCCACTGTGCCCCTCTGCCTCCCCAGTGTCCAACCTACCAATAGTCCTGGGTGCCTACTCCCTTTCCACTCAGAGCACTCAACTGTCTTATTCCCTTCACAGTGATTTCATTGCAAATATCATTCTGAGCACTAATGTCTTCCTTCCCAGGGTACCAGATACAGCTTCAGTATCATCACCCTGATGGTTCCTACAGTGAATTTGGTACCAAGGATGAGTACGGTAATACTTGGTAAGCCCTGGTCTCTCCCCCTGCTGTGTGACAGCCTGAAGGTGGCTGGTTTTCTGCTTCCAGCATCGAATCCTTTCCATCCTGTTGAACCCAAAGTGTTCTAGACATCATGTGAGCTAGGAGCTCCCCAGGGGTGTGCAGCTCTCCTTAGGATGAACTGTCCTTGGAGCAGCAAATTAGGAATGGCACAACAACAGCTGAGGAGAGACCCACCAGATTAAAGCTCCCACTTGGTTTTTTTCTTTTTCCTCAACTTCTGCTCAGATTCCTTCTTTCCACTCGTTCTTCCCTCTCTTTCCTTCACTCCACCTCTTTCTGCTTCTCTCTTCCCTCTTTTATGCCTTTTTTGGTGTTCTCTCCCTAACCAGGCTGACTGCATTTGTGGTTAAATGCTTTGTCCAAGCCAAGCCATACATCTTCCTGGACAACAGGACCATCCAAGCTGCTCTCACCTGGCTGGAGTTTCACCAGCTTCCCAATGGTTGCTTCAGAAATGTGGGCCAGCTTTTCCACACAGCCATGAAGGTAGGAGCCAGAGCACCTTGAAGGACAACTCAGAGCACTTCTTGCTAAGTGTACTGGTAATTGTTTAGTTCACTTTCCTGTGTTGTTCTGCTTTCTTGTGTGGGAGCAAGCCAGGGATAGGTGAGACTTTTGCTGAAAAGCTTCAGGTCTTTAGGTATTAACTTTTCCAGCTTTTTGGATGTTTATGCTTTTTGTAGGGAGGTGTGGATGGGGAAGTCCCCTTGTCTGCCTACATCACTGCTGCATACTTGGAGGCAGGAGAGACACCAGAGGTAAATACTGGGATTCTTTGCCATGCTTTTGCTTTAAGATTTGGATCCTGAAGAGCTTAGTGGTGTCACTGAGGCAGGCAATAGAGCATTCTTGGAGAGGCTTGTGGACAAAGTAATTCTGTGGGTGAGGAAAAACTTTTCACTTCTCAGGAAAAAGTCTCAGCTATCCCTTGAGGAGGACGTTGCTTGCAGGAGACAAGGTGGGGTTGGATTACTGGGAGCCACTGGAGTCCATACATAGATACTATGCCAAATTCCCAGGCTTTGGCTGCTCATGTTGGCTCCCTGCCTCATCCTCCCACCCCCTTGCTACCCATTGCAGAGCTGAGAGCTAATGGTGGGTTGTTAGGGAGGAGAACTGGGTGCAGCTGCTCCCACAGTCAAGTAAATAGACATTAATGACATTTTAAAAGGCATTTTAGCTTAACAAAAAGTGGAAGTTTGGGAAAGGAGTGCTGCAGGGCAGTTGGAATTGCATACCGAAGTAATAATAATAGTAAGAGGGAATTCTTACAAGTGCTAAGGATCACAACTTAATTACTAGACTCTGTGGTACTGGAAAGTGAAAAAAAAATATAATCCACTTGATGGAGAAATGAGATTGCTGTAGATTTTGAGAAGCAAAGTTCTCCGGAAATAAGAAAAGTAAGTGAAAGAGCAGTGTTTTTCACTGCATCTGAAAGCAATGAGCTTAGGAAAAAAAGGGAGACAGATGAAAATTAACCTTCTTTCTGGCAGAAGATGTCCTTTGGGTTACCTTGTTTAATCATAAAGATAATTAAGTGTTGGAACAGGTTGCCCAGAGAGGTTTAGTTGTCTTCACTGGAGGTTTTCAAGACCTGACTGGGTAAAACCCTGAGAAACCTGGTCTGATATCATAGCTAACTGCTTTGAACAGAAGGTTGGATTAGAGATCTTCTGAGGTATCTGCCAATCTGAATTATACTATCATTTAGTAATTCTATGAACTGTCTAAGTTTTGGCTGACTTTCATGGATGAGGCTTTTCATGATACTGAATGACAAAGATTTGATACGTACTGTGCTCTGCAGCAGAATGAAACAAAAGGACAAGGACCTTCATCCTGGTAGAAAATTAATGCAGAGCTTGTAGATATTAAGAACTAATTTTGTCATTTGGGAAGGAAAGGAATGAGTTACTTGAGAAGAGACCATACTGTGCTCCAAATCATGAGTAGAATCCTGAAAGAGAGACAAACAGGACCTCAAAGCAATTTGTGTGATGAACTAGTATAAGCCACTCTGTCCAGAATGAATCCATGGAGGGTGACTTAGTGCTCTGGCAGTGGTGACAGAAAATCTAGGCTACCACAAGGTAGTGGACCTAATGGAATTCTTCAGGCTCCAGAGAAAATGGCAACAATATTGTTAGCTCAGAAGATCGCCCATGGAGGGAGGAATGCTTTGTTGCAGCAGCAGATTTGTTGATGTAAAAGTAACCAGACAGTTATGCAATTGGACATACAGGCATAAACTGTTGTTCTTAGATAACATGGTCTTGATGATGGAAGACACTCAAAAGTAACAACAGATAGGTGGAAATACAAATCTCAAAGGGTTATCCTAGCCCCAGTGAAGGAATTTGCTGAGTAGGTCCATGGGTAGATCAATTGCAAAACAAAGAGCTTGCCATAGCACTCGGGAAGAGTGTCCTCGAGAGATTTATAAATGCTTTTACAAGGAATACACACTCACTGGAGGTCAAAACTATGAGGAAGAGTTTGAGGATGTCCTGCAAGGGCTAATGCACTCAAGATGTTCAGAACAGATCCTACTTTCTCTCACAAGCACACCTAAAATGCTCATTAAAGTTTTTAGGTGTTAAAATGCAGGGAAAAGGTTGGAAGTATTTTACAGTGTCCTGCATGAATCAATATTAAAGCATGGTTTGGCTGACAGAAAATCTAGGCAGAGACAAATAGCCCTTTACCCCCAGCCTGTGTTGGCAACTGATCTCTTGGAACAAAGCAAATAGTTTATGTTTACTTGAGAAACAAATGACGTGTTGTAGAGGAGCAGTTTCTTACATGACTTCTTCCATGGAGTCTAAATGCTTCTGTACAGTATGCACTCGGGACTGCTATTGTCCCCACCAGGATGAGCACAGTACTTGTGGAAACACTTCCAGTAGGGTGGCACTCTTAGTTCTTCTGTTAGTTTCACCAGAAGACACCAGAGCCAGATGGGTTAAAATACATGCCAGACTGTTCTCAGACAAAGTATTAAGATGGATGGTAACAGTCAGCACTTCAGAAGTGGTACATCGAGTGTTTTCACGTGAAGCTTGGTAGTTGTACAAACAGTAGTACTCCTACCCTCTTGTTAACTGTCTGGGAGAATGAGAACTTTAAGAAGGAAAAGGAATAATAAAGGAGCCTCTGAATAAACTAGTGAACTTGCTGTAATCCCTACTTAGCTCTATACTGTGGTGCTTGCAGTTATTTCCTTGCAGCAAATAGAAAAGTAGAACTTACTGAAATGATGGAAGCTTAGCTTATAGCGTTTCTGCTGGGCTTTAGCAAGAGACAGCAACCAAAAAGCAGCAGCTGGATCCTGGGACCTTTTGGTACTCTGTGCACAGCAGATATAGATACTGTGAGTATTTCTGAGAATTGGTGGCTGCATGCACTAATACTACTCCACCATCTTAAGAACACAAAGGTGACACAGGCATTACCTTTTCTCTTTCCTAGAAGAGAAATTGCTGAGTAGCATGTCACATGTAAGAATAAATCTTAAATGTAGCCCTTGTGTGGTCCTTACTGTCCTTAACCAAGAGGCCACTGGAAGAGCAGAAACCACAAAGTGCTGTAGATTCACACAGAGGGGATAGGCAACCACTGCAAGCCTTTGGTTCATGTTTGGAACAGCATAGCTGAGTGCTGGAGTACAGTGCTGCTGAGACCAGTGGATCTGCTGCTTCTTGCCAAGAGCAGTACTGGTGTTCTGGGGGAAACTGGAAATCCCAGTGACCCCGCGAGGCCCTGTGGAGGTGAACTGAACACAGTGATCTTGGTCAGTGTGCTGTGCGTGAGCATTTGCAATGGTGAGCTTTTGCTCTTGTTGTGCTTGGACTTGGAAAGTAAGATGTGGTGGTGTTTCTCCAGCAGAAAGGGCATTCATTTCACTGACAGAGCACTGCTAAAGCTCATAACCAGCACGGGGGGTGTCTGTCAAGCATGTTGCACTGGGGGCTGGAGAACACTCCTTACTGATGCTGCACTGATACAAAGAGGGCAGGCTCAAGCATGGGGATACCTGAGTGAACGTTTGGGGTACTTTCTGTGCCAGCGTATCTGCTTGTGTCTCAGTGTTTGCCTGCCTCACATATGTTTGTCTGTGACCAACACCCGTGTAACTCTTTCCTGTAGAGTACAGTGGTGCGCAAGGCTCTTGGCTGCATTGCTCCTTCCCTACCCAAAGCTGCCAGCACTTACACCCAGGCCCTGCTGGCCTACACCTTCGCCCTGGCTAAGGACTCTCAACGCACGCAAGAGCTACTTGATATGCTTGATCCAAAGGCAATCAGAACAGGTATTGGAACCTCAGTGCCAGGTGAACATCAGAGAAAGGATGAGTGACCTTTCTGAGCCCTTTGTTACATGCAACCTGGAAGGACCATAGTCTTGCCCTCTAGGTGCTTCACCAAAGAGAATTTGATGTGCTGGCACTGCTGTGGTGTGGCGGCTGATTGTCTTCAAATCCCTTGCACTTTTCTGGTACCTGAAGTGGAGGTTGGGCTCTGAGGGAAGTGGGTTTTCTTATGCAGGATTGAAAAGGGCCAGAGAGGGAAGCAAGCCGGCAAGGTGTCCCACTTCTTGTTAGTCCCAGACCCCCAGGACTAGCTAGTGGGTAGTTAGCTAGTATCAAGTAAGTAGTGGAGTGGCAAACAGGGCAATGAAGAACTTGGACGTGTGGGAGGCAATGTGTATGCAGATTATTCACATATTAGTATTTGCATATCATCTTGGTATGTAATATGTGGTATTGGATATTGCACAATACATGGAATTGCAAATTGACCCATTGACATAATGACCCAGCCAAGAGGGATTTACTTGATTGTCTTTGGAGATACAAGCCACTGTGCCTCCTAATCCCCAGGATTTCTTTCCTGACATCCCTCAATGTTATCTGTTCCCTTCCTTTCCCAGGTGGGCAGGTCCACTGGAGTCAGACCTCGGCCAAGCCCAGACCCAGCACCAGCCCTTGGTCACAGTCACTGTCCGTGGATGTGGAGCTGACAGCCTATGTCCTCCTGGCCCTGCTCTCCAAGCCAAATGTCACAGGGTCTGATCTCACCACAGCCTCTGGCATAGTGGCCTGGCTCACCAGGCAGCAGAATGCCTACGGAGGGTTTGCCTCAACACAGGTAATTTGTGGCCTGGGAAGGGGGTGTTGCTTGAGAAAGAATCTCTGTGGAGAGGAGCTCTTGTCTATGGAGGTCCTCAGGACGGTGAGTTCAAGTCTCTTTGGGTATCAGAGCTGCAAATGTAATTGTTCCTTCATTTTCAGGACACAGTAGTGGCCTTGCAGGCTTTGGCTAAGTACGCAGCGCTGACGTACAGCACGGAAGGGGTTGCAGAAGTGAGGGTGAGGTCCCAGAGAGGCTTTGGGAGGAAGTTCCAAGTTTCCTACCAGAACCGTCTGTTGGTGCAGGAGGCAGCGCTGGCAGAAGTCCCGGGCAAGTTCTCAGTGCAGGCCCATGGCAGCTGTTGTGTCTTCACCCAGGTAAGTTCCCACAGACTCTGCTGTAACAACCCTCTGCTCATCACCTTATTAAAACCAAACCTCTCCATTGCAGCTCTTTGCATGGAAACGTGCATTAACTGTGCTTTAATCCCAGCCTGTTGCCAATGCGATAAACCTGTGTGCTGGAGGACCGTGTCAAATGTGAGGACAGTGATGCTTCCATGGCTCTCAGTGTATAGGAGGGTGGAAATGCTCTATAGTGGTCCTGCTAATGTGTGCCTGACTTGCACGGTCTCAAGGGGAAGTGTGAGGAGAAGGTAGCCCCCAGCTGGACGGGTCATGGGAAGTTTCCAATCTGAATGACCTTTATTTTGGGTACTGGGATAAGTGTGTTCACTGTGAACGGTTTATCCAGTCACTGTCTGGGGCCATACCTTTAGGATTAAAGTAGTCAGTAAAAAAAAAGGTATGATAGATGATATTGAACTGATTGTCCATGTCTTATTCTGTCTGTTTGTGTCTCCCTGCAGATGGTGCTGAGGTACAACACGCCCTCCCCACAAGTCTCCACATCCTTTGCCTTGAGAGTGAAAACTGAGCCAGACAATTGCACTGAGGATGACACACACTCTGTTACTGTCTATGTCAATGTCAGGTGACTCTGAAGACATTGCTCCAATTGGGAAGGAAAGCCACGCATGGCTGGAGAACAGAGGGATGCTTCTTGACTGCAATGGGGGCACTAGGCAGTTTCAGCAGAAGGTCCAGATGGAACATGGGGAAGGAAAGATACAAGTGTCTCTGGGGATGGGGAAGTGTTTCCCAGGGCTTTGGTTCTTGCTAGGGAGAAGAGTGCAAGTTGTCACCTCAGGCTGGGGATGCTCAGAGCAGTGCAGACATCATGTGCCTGCTGTGAGAGAGAGAAGTGACTGCCTTGGCCCTGGTCCGGACTGGGCTACTGGCTCAGCGTCCTTCACACGGGGTGTGGTGGTGGAGGGAAGGGGCAGCTGGGAGTGACTCTATCTTTGAACTTCTCCCCCAGGTACACTGGGAAGAGATCCATTTCCAGCATGGTGATTGTGGAGGTGTCCCTATTGTCTGGATTCATCCTGGCTCCAGGATCTGCGATGTCTGTAAGAAGTCTGGAATCAGGATGGTGATGTGGTGTCAATGGGACCATATGCCCAGGGAGAGGGAGAGGTTGCATAGGAAGGTGTTGCCTGTCTCTCTCTTGAGCAATCTCGCCATCCCTTGCCTTCTGCCTCACAACAAACATGAACATAGTGTCAGCTCTCTCTTTGTACTTTGAGGATGGTGATCCTTCTGGGCCAATCCACTCAGCATATCCTTGACAGCTAAGTAGCCTAGGTTCCCTTCCTTGGGTTTTGCAGGAGCTGATTTGCCCTGCAGGGAGATCAGCCTGAAGAGGCAAGAGTCTAAGTTTGGAAGTGAGTGAATGAGAATCTGCCCACTCAAGCTTACCTAAACCTTGTTGGGATGTCTCACACCTGCTTTTCAAAAGACTCGACTAAATTGCTTCCTCTGCTCTCCTGTCCTAGCTGCAGCACTGGCACTCTGTGAGAAGAACTGAGAAAACACAAGGAGGTGTTGCCATCTACTTGGACAAGGTATGTGTGTGCTACTAGAGAAGCTGCAGGAGTGGAGGGCAGTTGCAGAGTTCTGTGGAGAATCCAGGACTGGACTAGCAGAGCAGGATTTTCAAGAGTCATCTTTGACTCCACAGAGTAGGATCAAAGTGTTGCCTATAAGTAGGATCAAATTTAGGTGAGGAATAAAAAGAACAGCTCAAAAGTGAACTTTCCTTTGCTCTTCTTCCCCAGCTGAGCCATAAGTCTGAGACATATGTCCTGCATCTGGAGCGGGCGATTGGAGTGACCAACTTGAAGCCAGGCTATGTCAGGGTCTATGACTACTACCATCCAGGTCAGTGTGGAATGATGGGCTTCCAGGACTGTCTGGGTGTTTGCACTTGGCTGTATAAGGATAACTTAGATCTGTCTTGTTGCAGAGGATCAGGCCCTGGCTGATTATAATGTCTCCTGCATCTGAGGTAGGTGTGAGTTCCTTTCTCAGCCTCAATACAAAGCTAGCAGCCTTGGGATGTTTCTTCTGCAACCCAGCCACCTCTCTCTGTCCCATGGGGCCCTGTGTACCTTTGATTCAGCATGTTCCCTTCATCTAGGACTGTATCTAGGGCCTCCAGGGACTTTAGTCTCTGCCCTTGCTTTTCTGGACTTTGTAATGTAGTCTTTGCTGGATTGCCCTGTAGGCAGGTCATGTAGTGATTAACATACGTCCATGCTGTGAAGGACCAGTAGTGTGCTGGTCTGGGAAGTGTGATGAGTTTCTGGGACTCAGACGGTTTGCACTGTTCCAGAAGAACTTTCAAGCAGAATTCATGGTACTAGTTTCAACTTACTCTGTCTGGGTATGCGGAGTCCCTCATTCTGGGGTGGGACTAAGGTAAAACAAGGGCACTAGATCAAACCAGAGAAGTGCTGTCCCTTATAGTCCTTTGGGACAGCCTGGGTTTCCCTAGCTGTTAGCATCCAGAGTTAATAATTTGGGTTGTATTATTTGTTCTCTGGGCTACTCACTCTTCTGCTCTCATTTCTCTAAGGGCTTGTTCTGCTCCCTTACTGCCTGCTTTCAGCCCACAGGATCCCACTAGTGCAAGATGTGAGATGGGAAGTCACACCTCGGTGGGCTCAGTGCTGGGACAGATCTCAAATTGGATTTCAGGATTAACTTCAGCCCAAGTCATGCTGCTCATCCTGACAGCCATTTTCTGGTGAATTCTTTGGGGTGTCTGATTAATTCTGATTGCTTTAATTGAGGGATTTTCTTGCTTGTAAAAAATATAAAATAAAATATAAAGCACAAATCCGGCTACTGTGGTGTGTGTTTGGACTTCTGTGACAGAGGATTACCTTGGAGGAGAGAGCAGAAGTGAACTCCTCTAGAGAGTATATCTGAACCATGTATCTGGCATTCATTTCTTCCAGCAATGGGTCCCCTCCAGACCATTGTTGCAGCCATCAGTACAGGATAAGGGCTCCTAGCCTTACATTGAGACTTCCCACTGAGCATCCTCTACTGCCCACAGATACAGCTGAGCAATAAGGTCTTGACTGATTCTGCACTTTACATGGGTGTAGAGTAAATCTACCCTGCTGTCTATCTCATATATTAGCTTCTGGCCTAGAATAGAAAGAGGAAGGAGAGTGATTTTAGTTTCTGCTCCTCCCGTGAAGCTGGGTATTGCACAGGACAATTCAAGCATGAGTTGTCAGGCAAGTGCCCCGGGGTTGAACCCTCCCCCCTAGTGAGCTATTGTAGAGTGAATAGGGTCTTTGTTACATTACAAGGAGATGCAAAGGCAATTCAGCAACCAAAGCTTATGTGAAAGTGCAACATTTATCATCGCTTTTAAAAATCAAACCTCATGATTTAAGGAACTGCAGTTTGTGATCTGGGATCTTCAAACTTGGCAGCACTTGCACAGACAAGTAGGTCCCTGCAGACCCTCGCTAGGGCTGCTCTGAGAATGTGATAGCTAAGCACAAAGTCAGGCTTAGGAGTGGAAGGTCTGGGAGGGAGGCGTGGGGTGGGGGTCTGTATTTGGCTACAGCCCTGAAAGTTCTCCAGACCAGACCCTGCAGCAAGGCTGGGATTTGTGGTGGTTTTAAGGGAGGGATTTGGAAAGTGTGCTTAAATTTCAGTTTTGAAGTTCCAGGGTAGCCCTCTGTGAGGCAAAGACACGAGCATTGCAAGTTCTTCTGGTTAAGAGTGACCACTCTCCATAATCCATCATCTCTACCAGCTAGGCAGGCTGCTGAAAGCCTGCTCTATGCTTCGTGTGCAGGTAACAGGACCAGAACGAATGCACAAATTCAACACAGGCAGTAGCTGTTACCTGTGCCTTACGCAGTGACAGAAGTGGCTGTGCTGAGGTTGGCATCATCCCAGGTGTCACTTTCTCCATCCTTCTGCGTCTTTGTTTAAACAGCTGTTTTTTCCTTCTCTTTATTCGATTGCCTCAGTGGTCCATGAGCAATGCAGAGCCCAACTCTGCAGAGCAGGATTTGTGCCAGAATGCTTCATTCTCTTGTAAAAAAACCTTTGCAGATACTGCAGCTTTTCTTGCTCACGTCTCCTCCCTCCTTGCCTTTACCTCTGGCAATGTCTGTCCTTGCTGATATCAAAAAGCAGAGCTGGAGCTAGTCAAGCCTGCACCTGGTATTGGTACTTACTGGACCATTGGCTAGAGCTTGGACTCTTGCAGAGAGGGAGGGACACCACTTCCCACAGCCACAGTGTTCATATCATCTGTTTTGCAGTGGTTGACAGAGCACAGGCAACAGGTATGACAGAAGTTTATTGGGAAAGCACTGCTGCACTGGTCGTACGCACACATGTATCCTTCTTATTCCTACTGACCCCAGGGGGGTAGCTAATGCATGAGCCGATTATTGCAGGAGGAGCTCAGTCACACACACAAAACCCCACTTACATGAGTCTGTGTACATATGATCTGCGGAAAACTGCACATGGTGACATTTTTGATCTATATTGATTGCAATTCCTATGACCACTTTCTTAACATCTCTTCCAGGTCCTTCAAAATGTTCATTCTTGGATTTAAACTATAGTACCCGTGGTGTCTGACTGCTAGAGAGGATTTGGAGGGAGGGGGCCATATTCCAGGAGAATTTAAAGATTGGGGAAAACCACTGTTGTAGAAAACCCATTGTTTTCTCTGGCCTAAACTTCTCCCTCTCTGCTTAGAGTGGGAAGTGTCAAACATCACACCCATTTGTTTACCCCTTTCAAAACTGAGGGGTTGGGATGATTCACCCTGGAGTCCTGGTGGTGTGCATCTAGCTTGGGATCAGCTCTGCTGCTCGAGCACCAAAGACAGCCTCAAGTCCTTGTGTGCCTCTTGCCTGCCTCTGGGCCAAGTGATCAAGGGGTCTGTGGGCTGGGGAAGGATCTCAGCACAAGAGAGCAGCCAGGTACCATGTGCCCTACCACAAGTTCCAGTGGGTGCAGGAGCCCAGGTGCCTCCTGGCCACCAAGAGCACTGGTCACTGTGACAGCGGTGGAGATGGGGCTGAGTTAGATGAACCATGAACACCAAACCTGCGACTTTGGGTTTTGCTCCTCCAACATTTATTTATTTCTGCTTGGGCTGGTTGCTCAGGATGTAGGTTTCCAGTCAGTGCTAAGTCTGGACCTTCAGAGGTGCTTCTGTGCCCACTCTCGCAGAACAGCTGCTGGAGTCAGCAGGAGCCAGGACTCCCAATACCTTTGCTATTGTGAGCCCCTTGTGCTGTTGCGAGGGATCTGGATGTCCCCTGGAACTTCTGTGGATCCACCAAGAACACACAAATGTCAGATGGGATTGTTCAGC
>NW_009943885.1:99664-100516 GCF_000696875.1 Nestor notabilis
TACTTTTGAGACCATGGAAAGAAACAAAGGGCAGCTTAGTGTCAGAGATTGATTCATGTTCTTGCTCTGGTTCCTGTTCACTTGTTTATCCAGGTGCACTTACACCACTTTCTCCTCTGTTGGCACCAGCAGCTCTGAGCTGGAAAAAGCCCAGGGGCAGGAGAAAAAGGAGAGAGAGGAGTTGTATCTCCCCACTATGTGTGTGCTGGTGTAAAAAAAAAAGCCCCATACTCTAGTTTCCTTGTTATGCATCAGTCTTTCCTAAAGAAAAGGGAAATATTACTGGGTCCTACATATTAAAGAGCTCAGTTTGGTACCGGAGGATAAATTAGTGGTGTATTTTGATATGAAATGGCCATTGCACTAAAATAGAACTTCCTTATTTTAATAATTAGTAGTTTCAAGAACCAGTTTTTCTTTTCAATTATGGAAAGATACCCAGGGGAAAGTTCAGTATAATCAGTAGACTAAACAGGTATAAAACTAGCATGTGGAAAGAAGCTTCCAGACTAGATGGAGTGTGTTCCTATCACGTAGGGCTAGAGCCACAGCCTCTTGGTAGCTAGAGGAAACCCCCTAGGACTCAAGTAATGCAGTTTTTGACCTGCCTGTCTGATGTGCCACTGGTGGGTGCATGCACAGGTTGGCCCTGGACTGGACCATAGGGGACTGCGTGATGTAGCTGGAGTGAAATGCAGCTGTTAGATTTCCTATTGAAGGTGAAATGAAGTTAAGACAAAGATAAGGTGAGATCTCCAGCTCAGTCTACTCTCTGTGCTCTCCTCCTGAGTAAAGGCAGCACTCTGCAAAGACCAGAGCACTATTCATTATATACTTATATGTATATAATAT
>NW_009943886.1:0-1201 GCF_000696875.1 Nestor notabilis
CTCATCCCCATCCCGAGCTGATCCTCATCCCCATCCCGATCCTCATCCCGATCCTGATCCTCATCCTGTTCCCAATCCCGATCTGATCCTGATCCTCATCCCCATCCCGATCTGATCCTCATCCCGATCCCGATCCTCATCCCCATCTCGAGCTGATCCTCATCCCGATCCTGATCCTCATCCCCATCCCAATCTGATCCTCATCCCAATCCTGATCCTCACCCTGTTCCCAATCCCGATCTGATCCTGATCCTCATCCCCATCCCGATCTGATCCTCATCCCGATCCCGATCCTCATCCCCATCTCGAGCTGATCCTCATCCCGATCCTGATCCTCATCCCCATCCCAATCTGATCCTCATCCCAATCCTGATCCTCACCCTGTTCCCAATCCCGATCTGATCCTGATCCTCATCCCCATCCCGATCTGATCCTCATCCCGATCCCGATCCTCATCCCCATCTCGAGCTGATCCTCATCCCGATCCTGATCCTCATCCCCATCCCAATCTGATCCTCATCCCAATCCTGATCCTCACCCTGTTCCCAATCCCGATCTGATCCTGATCCTCATCCCCATCCCGATCTGATCCTCATCCCGATCCCGATCCTCATCCCCATCTCGAGCTGATCCTCATCCCGATCCTGATCCTCATCCTGTTCCCAATCCCAATCTGATCCTGATCCTCATCCCAGTCCCGATCCCAATCTGATCCTGATCTGATCCCGATCCTGATTCCAACTGCAATCCCAATCCCTATCTGATCCCAATACTGATCTGATCCCGAATCTGATCCTGATCTGATCCCAATTCTGATTCCAATCCCAATCTGATCCCAATCTTGATCCCAATCTGATGCCAATCCCGATCTCGACCTGCTCCCAATCCTGATCTGATCCCGATCCCAATCCCAATCCCATTCTGACCCTGATCTGATCCCGATCTGTTCCTGATCCCAATCCCGATCCCATTCTGACCCTGATCTGATCCCAATCCCGATCCCGCTCTGATACCGATCCAAATCCCGATCCCGCTCTGATCCCGCTCTGATCCCGATCCCAATCCCGATCCTGCTCTGATCCCGATCTGTTCCTGATCCCAATCCCGATCCCATTCGGACCCCGCTCTGATCCCGATCTGTTCCTGATCCCAAACCCGATCCCATTCGGTCCCTGATCTGATCCCAATCTGTTCCTGATCC
>NW_009943887.1:0-223 GCF_000696875.1 Nestor notabilis
TACATAATGAAATTTCTTAAACATTATATACTTTTTTTTTTCTCCTTGGGAGCGTCAACCTGTGAAGGCGGCATTCCCTTACACTCCCCACTCCCCCACCAGGCTGTTCACAACAGCATTTGAGAGTTCTGAAGGTTTTAGATGGCATTTCAATACCCTGAGACCTGCCTGCTGATTGTGCTGGGGGTCGGCATGTTGGCACACATACGGCGTTTGTTTTACC
>NW_009943887.1:323-3542 GCF_000696875.1 Nestor notabilis
CACCAGTAGATTTTCCCCGAGGCTGGACAGTCATGAGTGGCAGGGTGCGTGGGATAGTATGGGGAAGTATCTAGGCCAGTGGGACCCTCCAGTGCTTTGGAACTTCAGCAGTGAACAAGTGCAAAATACAGAAAAACTAGTAGAACATTTAAACGAGGTGTGCTGTCATCCTGGTTATACCAGAGAGGGACAGATCATGCAACGTGCTCAGCTCTACCCAGCACCTTCAAAGGGAAAAAAGTGTCTCTGGATCTGATGGCAAAGGAACAGACAATGCAGCTACTCCAACTCCAAGCACAGCAGCTACACCAACCCCAGTGACAAGCACAGCAGTTTGTTAAACCTTGACCACAGCAGACAATGCAGCTACTCCACCTCCAAGTACAGCAGCTATGCCAACCCCAGTGACAAGCACAGCAGCTACTCAAACCCCAACAGCAACAGATAATGCAGCTACTCCAAGCATCGCAGCTACACCAACTCCAGCAACAAGTACAGCAGCTACTCAAACCCTGACAGCAACAAACGATGCAGCTGTTGGTGTTACTCAACCCCCAAGCACAGCAGCTGCACCAAACCCTGCACCAGACACTCCAGCAACCGCCACCCTCAGCCACTCCAACCACAGTGATAGACACTGCAGCTAAACCAAATGGCCAGTCTGTGACAATACCGGTTGCCCCTGTGAGCAAGAAAAAAACAAAACGAGGGCAAAAAAGAACAAGCCATTCAGTGAAGAAAGATGAAGTCCCAGTGCACTTACTACAGGGGGCAGCATCCAAACAAGAATACTATTACATGGATCAGAGGAAGAGGAAGAAGAAGAGGTGACTTCTTGACCCGGGACCTTGACTGAACTGCAGAATATGTGAAAAGATCTCACCCGTCTTCCAGGGGAGCATACTGTCACCTGGTTGCTCTGATGCTGGGACAATGGGGCCGATGGTCACGAACTAGAAGGTAGGGAAACCAGGCAGCTGGGATCACTTGCTAGGGAAGGAGGAATTGATAAAGTGATTGCAAAAGAGAAACGAACCCTCAGCCTTTGGAGGCAGCTCTTGGCAGCTGTGAAGGAAAGGGTTCCCTACAAGGACGATGTTATAAGTTGCTCAGCCAGCTGGACTACAATAGAGAGAGTCACCCAGTCTCTGAGGGAATCAGCTGTTCTAGAGATGGTCTATCGTAGACCAGATGCTGGGAATGCATCCATAGATCCAGATGAAGTTGAATGTACATGACCCATGTGGCAGACACTTACACAGAGTGCACCATCATCATATGCCCATTCATTGACATCAATGACCTGGAAAGACCTAGCACCACCAACAGTGGATGAAGTGACTTGTCAGCTCCAAGAGTTTGAAGACAATCTCACCCCTTCCATCATTTCAGCTGTGGAAAAACTGTCCCAGGAGTTCAAACAATTGAGAGATGATTTACCCGTGGTTTAAGCCCAACCAGTAATTCGGAACCATGCAGCTGCTGACTCACTTCCCCCCTTCTTCCTCCCCCCACTCCCAGAGTGATGGGGAGGAGAATCAAAAGAATGTAACTCCCACAGGTTGGGATAAGACCAGTCCAGTAACTAAGGTAAACCACTACTACTACCACCACCAATAATAATGATGATAGGGGAAATAACAAGGGGAGAGGATACAATTGCTCACCACCCACCAACTGAAATCCAGCCCAATCAGAGCAGTGATCTTAGCCTTCCACGTAAGTCCTACCAGTTTACATATTGGGCATGACGTGCCATGGTATGTAATACCCCTTTGGCCAGTTTGGGTCAGGTGCCCTGTCTCTGCTTCCTCCAGGCATCGCTGTTATCTGCGTTGTTTCCAGGCTAAAAGTCAAAACGACAGCACTGCACCAGCTACTAAGAAGGAGAAAAATGACTGCTGTAGCTGAGCCCAGGACAAAAAGTTATAAGTGTGGGTTTGGGTTGAATAAATTATAAGGGTTATAAACATAACAGGTTCCCTCAGAATCAGTCCTCTCATTGTTCATAATGCAATATGAGCTCCAAAACCAACAAGCTATCCATGGCAAAAAGGCCCTCAAAAGGTCTGAAATGTGCCCTCAGTTATTGCTGGAGTGGAAAAGGGCTTCTAGTGGCTGTAACTTTTATCGCCACCTCAGGACACAGCGCAGAGACCTCATACTGAGAAGTTCAAGCACAGCTTGAAGGTGTGCTGCTTGACATGCAAAAAGGAGTGTTCATGTGGGAAACTGTCCTGATCAGGTAAAAGACATGGTGACATGCATTTCACAGTGTCACACAAATGTGACACAGTGTTGTGAAGTGTGACGTTCATTATGTGACACGTGAGGCACTGGGACAGGTTGCCTAAAGAAGTTGTGGCTACCCCATCCCTGGAAGGGTTCAAGGCAAGCTTGAGCAGGGCTTGGAGCAACCTGGTCTACTGGAATGTTTCCCTGTCCACAGTAGGGGTGTTGAACAGGAAGGTCCCCTTCCGAGCTAAAACATTCCATGATTGTGTGTGTCATGGTTTAAGCTCAGACTCTAACTCGGAACCACACAGCCACTTGCTCACTTCCCACCTTCTTCCTCCCACCACTCCCAGAGGGATGGGGAGGAGAATCAAAAGAATGTAACTCCCACGGGTTGAGATAAAAGCAGTCCAAAAGCTAAGATATAAAACAAAACCACTACTGCTACCACCACTGATAATAATGATAAGGGAAATAACAAGAGGAGAGGATACAATTGCTTACCACACGCCAACCCATACCCAGCCTGACCCGAGCAGCGACCTGAGACTTCTGGGTAACTCTCCCCACTTTATACATACAGGGCATGACTTGCCATGGTATGGAATTACCCTTTGACCACTTTGGGTCAGATGTCACATCTGCTTCCGTCTGGCTTCACGTCCTCCCTGGCAGAGCATGAGACTGAGAAAGTCCTTGGTTGGAGTAAACATTACTGAGCAACAACTAAAAACATTGGTGTTATCAGCATTGATCCCAGACTGAAAGTCAAAAACACAGCACAGCACCAGCTACTAAGAAGGAGAAAAATGACTGCTGTAGATGAACTGAGGACAGCATGATAATAAGGAAAGGGTGAAGGAGATTTGCCCGCAAAGACCACAAAGCAGAAGAATCAGTAAATGTTTCATGAATAAGAACATTTTATTCCAGGTCAGTTACACACATAGAAACATCTGCTGACACATCACACTGGAGACCCAG
>NW_009943888.1:0-7985 GCF_000696875.1 Nestor notabilis
GTTGCCGGCTGGGCTTAAACCACGACACATTCATATTAGGCATATCCTTAAACATAGTTTATTGAACAGGCATATTTTTCTCAGTTAGTTACAGACATGGTGTAAAAGACTTCAGGAGAGAGACCATGTCAAACCCAGTCTTTCTATCCTTTAAAACAATAGATTCTGTGTGTAATATTTGTAACTACAATCAGCAATTTGGAGTTTCAGCTACCAGGTGGTTTTGCATGCCAAATGTATCAGATCTTTAAACAAACATTGAAAGATGACACCTTTTCAAGCGCCTCTGCTCCTTTTATAGCCTATCTAGTGAATGAGTGTTTAACAGAGCAATGGCTTGTACACTTGGGAATGAGGAGTTTAATGGTTCATACATACTTTATTTGAAAAATATCAATAACCATTCACAAGTCTCTTCTTGCATAAACTATATGAAAATCCCTGTGTAAATGGTGCATAGCTTCTTTATGATTCATACTATGGGTTGCTTGGTGTTTGTTTTTTTTTTTTTATAATGTTAAATCACTTTTAAAAGTGTGACTTTACCAGCCAAGCTTAAGATAAATTTCCATTGGTGGCTAAATATATGTTTCATTCCCTACAATCTTTTTCAGTCACATAAATAGGCTGGATGGAACACTCCATTTTTCTTGTCATTAAAACTCAAAATAGTCATATTGAATACTCAATAATAACTGTTTTGTAGATTGGAAGTCCCATTCAACCAAACTCAGAAAACAGAAACAGAACTGTATTATAAAAGCCTTGTCTATTACTTCATTGTATTTGACTATACAAAAAACATACACAAAGAAATACTGTTGAAGGCTGATTTTCAGGCATTCCCTTAGTAAAAACCCATAAGCTTAATCATGTTAAGCTGTGGTCAGTAAGAACACAGACTAGTGACTCAGACACTTCTGTGATAAGATAAACATGCAGTTGGCAATTTTATTTAATAGCACTTAAATATCTATGTAGTCCTACAGCTATCCACTTGGACAAACAGGTCTACTTTGGATTTCAAGGTAACATCAATGAACTGATGTGTGGAAGGTCTGATTTATTCTCTTTTCATGGATAACCATGTAAGACATTTGGCCTGCATAGCCAGAATGCATTTTTTTTTTTTTTAAATAAGTGAAGGTGTAATACTAAAGGACACCATAAGCTTCTTAACCAGGACCAATACCTGTATAATTCTCTAATGTATATTAGGGCTTTCTAGAATGAGATTTATCCTACTGTTTCTGAGTAAAGGTAAAACACCTGAAAACTAGACCTCTTTAATGAAAAGAAATGTTAATTTATTATTTTCTGGGTTTTTTGAGTTTGCTTTGTTTTGGTTTTTTCTGTCAGTGTACATGTCTTGGTTTTGCTAATTTTTTAATTTCTTTTGCTAGTTTTGCTGAATAGATAATTCAGGTGAAAAACATTGCAACAAACACCAAATGGGTAACTGAGAGAAGTACTACCAAATAATTATCTTTCCTGGTGTGCAGGAAGTTCTTAATATCCCTTTTTCACTGCAGATGCCTGACATATTTCCAATAACATATATATCAACTAATTTCAGTGCTGTTGGACCCGTTGTATTATCCAGCCTCTGGCAGAATACTGGAAAGTGACCTGTGAAGTTTTATCGTTCCATTGGAAAGGGGAAAAATTTTAATACTGAAACTTATCTCCAAAAATATAAAAATTTTAGGTTTTTAATCTGAAAATCTAATTTCAGATTAGATTTTGGGGTCTTTTTTCCACTCACATATGTCAACCAATGGAAAACTTTTTTAGATTAAAATTTGCTTTTACTTTCTTTATGAAAGTTTGGGGCATCCAGTTCCAGGTATATGTTTAGAAAATGTTTTGTTGTAAGATAGAACCTGTGCTTTTGCAAACTAGAGTTGTTTTTTTTCCCAATGAATTATAATTAGAAAGGGTGTGGTCACAGAAAAGTGTTAAATTTTTGCCCAATCATGTCTACTTCTATATTAAGTGAAATGTTGCCTGGTATTGTCCCATAAAGCTTATGAACAGAGAGTTTGATTGAAGATTTAATAAAATTAACACTACTTTCTTATTTTCCTCTTTTCTTCTTAATCTTCTCTTCAAGATGAAACTCATCAGCACTTGACAAAAACTGCAAATAACAGCCAGATGCAGGAGCTGGTTTTATCTTTTTATGCAAGTATGTGGTGCTAATTAGTGCAAATTGATTAAACTTTAATTGCCTGATCCATGGCTAATTAATATTTATAAGATGAATGAGCAAGAAAACCAGACATTTATTAAAACGCTTTAATGATTTTTCATATGTTTTGACAAAGCAAAGCAAATAGATGTTATGAGTTTAGATGTGCCAGACATAAGTACGGTATTTCTTACGTTTTCTGACTATCAGCATCAGAAAACTAATCATTTTCCTCCACAAACTACATATGAAAGTAGTTTTCTCTTCTACACAAGCATTATGGTGCAGTGTTCTGGTTTGTACTTTATAATGCATTTTGTTGAACAACAGAACGACATAGTACTATCATGCCTTATGCAAGAAAATACATAACTACATCAGATAGAATCTGTGCGCAAGTTTGTTCTTTAAAATGGACTGAATTGAACTGAATAAACTTTTATTCTTCTAGATCTGTCTGCCTCAGCTAAAAAAATTATGTTTACCCCAGTATTAACAGTATGAAGCTATGGATATCTACGGATTACTTCTTGCACTTCTCTAAAAGCTCATCTCTTGTTGGCATGTATTCAGACAGTATTCCTTTACCAGTGATAACACCAGTCCTTTAAACACATTGTGTGATAAAAAGAAGGAAAAAAAAAAAAGAACAAAACTTGTCTTACTATGGGAAGGACCATTGCTGCTCTAATTAGTTCTGATTCACCAGACTGGACAACATGCCAAACAATTTTTTCAGTAGTTCCCTTTCGGAGATAGCAGATTTCTAACTAGGCTTTCATATTAGGAAATGAGTCCTCATGTCACCTTCACTCAGTCTTTCTACCTTCTTTGCCTTCCAACCAGTCTAAAAAAGAAATTGAGGTGGCAGAGGGAGGGTCTTTAACCTTCATAATTCCTGTAGTTGTGTATGTGCTGGTAAATAAAATAGGAAAAATAAAAGCTTTCTAGATTCTGCCCATCAAGATTCATACTGTATTATTGTTACCATTCTCTAGGTTCTTGTTGTAGTCTAGAAATATAGCCAGTTAGCACTCAGTTTCCCTGTTCCTTGGTGTAAATAAAATTTGCGCACATCAGCACCAACAAAAAAGTGTTGCATCTCTGGCAATCCAGCTAGAATAATCTCTATCATGTTTTATTTTGTAGTATAGATATCACCTTTACATTTCCAAAGAATAAACTCAGGTTTGATAAGTACCAGCTTCTGATGGAACCTTTGGTCTACATTTAATCTAGGAAATAAAAAGGTATTGCTTGTCTTTGCATAAGGAGATGAGCTAAAGTCATTGACATTGCTAAAAAAAAGAGGGTGATCACTGATTACAGAACCATGTGCTACAGACTGGCTTGCATCCACGTTGCTTAAAACTGTTCCCATCTGTAACATTTCTAGATGGCGTGTCCAAAATAGTGACAAGGAGAACAGTTAGGCAGTTAAGCAGATGCTAACTGCTCTGTCCCTAGTCCCCTTTCATCAGATTAGATATACTCAAGAAGCCTCAGCAAATTTAAGACCAGGTTACCTCTGACATTCAGACGCAATTAAAGGTTATAATTTTTAAAACTACTGATAAAATTGCCTTTATTTTAATCATAGAAACATAGAATCATAGAATAGTTAAGGTTGAAAAGAACCTTAAGATCATCTAGTTCCAACCCCTCTGCCATGAGCAGGGATGCCTCACACTAAACCATGTCGCCCAAGGCTCCATCCAACCTGGCTTTGAACACTGCCAGGGATGAAACATTCACAACTTCCTTGGGCAACCTGTTCCAGTACCTCACCACTCTCACAGTAAAGAACTTCCTCCTTATATCTAACCTAAACTTCCCCTGTTTAAGTTTGAAGCCATTACCCCTTTGTCCTACCACTACAGTCCCTAACGAAGAGTCCCTCCCCATACTGGAAGGCTGCTATGAAGTGTCCACGCAGCCTTCTCTTTTCCAGGCTGAACAGCCCCAACTTTCTTAGCCTGTCTTCATAAGGGAGGTGCTTGAGTCCTCTTATCATCCTTGTGGCCCTCCTCTGGACTTGCTCCAACAGCTCCATGTCCTTTTTATGCTGAGGACACCAGAACTGTACATAAATAATAATAATGTACATAAATAATAATGTTTAGTTTTCTTTTTAGGTTTGTTTGTTTGTTAAACAAGTTAACTTCATGAATCAATTATTTTTCTTTTAATAAGTAATCCCCAAATAAATATATTTGATCAATGATTGCATATTAAAAATAGCAAACTGAAAATCTTTCTATATTTTCTCCAGGCAATTATTAATTAATTTCAGATAACATAGTTTTGAAGCCCTTCTGTTCACACACTTACACTACACACACACACACACACAGAGATACTTTTTTGATCCAGTAGTGAAAATTTTAGTAAAACACCAACACTGTGATCCAATTAGGCTCTGCAAAAGTACCCCACCACAAAATGCAAAAAAAAATGTAATCCTTTTAGATAATAAGAATCATCTGGACTAGCATATCATCTACCCAGCTGATTTTGATCTGTCATAGCAAATATATTACAAGATTAGATTTTTAACTTTCACATTCAGGAATATTTTATAAATAAATACTTCTAAGCACTAGAGGAAGCATTTTAAACGAATGAATAAATGTACCAGTCTATAATAATAACTATAAACATTTTGAAGGGCAAAAAATAATAATTCATTCATGGTGTGCATGAAGAATTCAGAAAGTTTCTGTTAAACTCAAATATAGATGTTATGTACTGTAATGTCTTATCAAGAATTTGAACTACACAACAGATAACATTTTCTGGTGCACATGAAAACAAGTGTACACCTATTCTGGGGCTACGTGTGAAGAAAGAATTACAGAATCACTTAACAATTGACACTGAAGCTGCCCTGAGAAGGACTTGGGGGTGCTGCTTGATGAAAAGCTCAACATGAGCCAGCAGTGTGCACTTGCAGCCCAGAAAGGCAACTGAAGGGGGCCTATAAGGATGTTGCGGAGAGACTCTTCATCAGAGACTGTAGTGGTAGGACAAAGGGGTAATGGCTTTAGACTTAAACAGGGGAACTTTAGGTTAGATATAAGGAAGAAGTTCTTTACAGTGAGGGTGGTGAGGCACTGGAATAGGTTGCCCAAGGAAGTTGTGAATGCTTCAACCCTGGCGGTGTTCAAGGCCAGGTTGGACAGAGCCTTGGGGGACATAGTGTAGCGTGTGCTGTCCCTTCTCATGGCAGGGGGGTTGGAAGTAGATGATCTTAAGGTCCTTTCCAAAGCAAACCATTCTATGATTCTATATTCCCATGACACATAATATAAAAAAATGAAAGACACTATACAGAACAAGAATGGACTTCTGGCTCCTAGGTATTATTTATTGCAAGACACTCTGATACAATTTAATTTATAAACTTATCAAAATCTGTTCTTAGAAGAGTTAGAACACTTATCCGTTTTTCAGGCTGGAGGACAAGCAAGATGTCTTTTACCTCTAATGATTAAACAAGTCACTAAAGACTCAGCTTAATTTTGTTGCTTAGGTATTTGTTGACAGTTTAATAATTACAGTTCTTGACCCACCAATGCCCATTCACTTAGATATATTTTTGCTCCTTTTCTTATCTTCAAAACTTCATATATTTATAGGAGAGTAATCTAAAGCCATTTTAACCTTCACCCTAAAAGGCTAATATAGTCATTTCAGTTTCTACATAATTTCCTCAACAATTTTATTCATGTTCCAGTGGCCATTCATTTGAACAAGTATTTTCGACATCAAATAGAGACACCCTGTCATAGGTGTATAGGCTATTGCCAAACTGACAGACAAAAAAGGATCAGGAATTAATCCCTGACCCGAGTCCCAGCAACAGCCACTTGCTCATGTACACAAAGTTTCATCTAATCCTCTCTAGAGCAGGTATATCTAAAAAGAACCTAATTGGAGCAGCCAAAAGCAGGTCAAGGAAATGGCCTAACATTATGGCCACCTTTCACTTAGCAGCATAAGTGTACAAAGACGGTGAGACAAATAATGTGGAAACACATCTCAAAGTTTTTTTCTAAAATTAACAGAAGTTAAATCTTTGAAGTATTCAACTAGATGAACAGAGGTTTAGACAGATTGACTATCATATTTTAGCAATATCAAAACTTTTCTTTCTCTTTTTTTCACTGACCACCATGAAAAAGGATACAAATCATACCCTTCCTCTTTCACTGTGTTTTGCTCTGCATAGTTTACCAGTAGCAAACTCCCTGTAGTTAATTTCCCATCTAACACACTAAAATTACTGCAGCAGAGAGATGTCCAAGAACAACATTTTGACCAGCTGCTTCCAAATATTGATGTTTAAGGCTTTTTTTGCAACACTCATTTTTGAGGGAGTACTCATCTTGTAAAATTAGTACTGTGGGAGAAGCAGCTATTCTGTGAGGAAGTCTCAGGTTAATTATATTTTTCTTGAAATTTTTAAATTAGCTAAAGATCATAATTAACTAAATGGCATAAACTGGCACAAAACCACAGACATTAGTTGAACTATCTTTCTTTACAGTGAACGATACATACCCTAATTACTGTTAGTGTCCGCTCGCAAACATTAGTCTTCTTTTCCTGGAAGACTAGCTCTTCAAATATATTCTTGTCTTGTGTGATTACTTCTAACCATTTCATTAATTGCAACAGTATATCCACTCATTCAAGTGTAATTAGACCATTCTTAAATGTATGGAGTTGTTACATCATCCATAAACAAGCCTACTTTATGCACCTAAACTTAGGCAGCCAGAATAACTTTTCATGAAGAAAATGTAGGCATTTAATTTAGGACTGCTTTAAGAAGCACCTTAAATTCAAGTGAAATTTATATCCTCAAAGAGTGTTCATGTTTCTTGTAGGGTATAGACTCTAGAATAAACCATCATCTGTTGTATTTTGGTTTTCCTCACTAACAGAGTTTCTTGTTTGCTCCAGAATGCAGCTGGTGAGCAAATTAATAAGTAGGGAGGAGGGATCAGGGCCCTGGAGTAACGCAGAAAGTAAATTAACCTGGCAATTTCAGTTGTGGCTGCAGCTTTTCTGCATAATGTAGAAGATCACTTCAAGAAGTGACCCTTGGCCTCTTAGGCAAAGAGATGTAGAGCAGTTTATGTCTGCGCTGGTCAAAATACTTTATATGTTAGGACAACAGTATCAGTCTTCAATTCATTCTGTGTATATTTAAGCCTATTTCTATATATGAGCAAACATTTTTTTTTTTTTTTGGTAAAATCAAAGTAGACATTTTATTAAGACACTTTTTCTATCATTAGGTCATTATCTTGCATTTCTAAAATCTGCTAGCATATGCCATATGTTAGATTGACCAGTTTCATCTAGGAATGGAAATGATAGTCTGTGTCTTAATACAGAGACAGACAGATAAACAGACAGACAGACAGATTAAAATGTTAAAGTACTTCCATATGGAAGATCTATTTTTTTGGGTGGATTTTAGGCTGGGAGTTCTCTGCAGTGGAGATCAGAATGCAGAGTGCACATCACAGGCCCTATCTAGTGGCAAAATAATGGAGTACCACTTTGAACCAAGTCAAGGGACAGAGAAATTTCTATCTTGCTATGTTTACCAGCTATGTTACCAGCTACACTACAGGAGAAAAGGATTAAAAAGACAGTAATTAAAGATTACAAAGGTAAAGGTGTAACTAGAAAACATCTCTCTGTTTACTTTAGGAGCACTATCCCCACCCAAAATAGATTAAAATAACTAGCTAACTGCACCAAAAATTTACTCTGTCTC
>NW_009943888.1:7995-12415 GCF_000696875.1 Nestor notabilis
TCCAGCTCTGCTTTCTAATTTCAGAATTAGATGTTCAGCTTTTTGTCAACAAAAAGTTATTCAAAACACTGGGAAGTTAGATATTGCTGTTAAAAAATTCTGAGTGTTAGGACTCACCTCTGTCCTCAGTCAAACAGATACAATTCCCTTCCCACTTAAGTGTTGGGGTGCACTAACACAGCTGAACAACAGGCAGAATCAGACCTTAATCTTGTAAAGGACTCCTTAATAACTGGAGTGCTTAATTCAACACTGTTTCACAGCTATCAATTACTGTGTTAAGTAAGTCTTCCACTAAAACAATGAGAAAATATACCTAAGCTATTCTTGTAGTAGCATATATGTACTGAACACAGTAAAATTAACTGACTGTGTTTGGGGTTTTGTTATTTAGTTTTCTTATTATTATTATTTTAAAGAAATAGAATCAGAAATATGCACAAAAATTGTAGAACACATTTTCAGGCTTTGAAAAACAGCTATCACTTTAGCTACACTGGATCTATTCATTTTTCTCAGAGATGTAACAATTAAATGGATCTATGAAGAACTGAGTATGAGGCCCTTGAGGTCATACTGGACATGTTTTCTCAGTTTGCTCATGCTGAGCTAAAAAGCTGTTGTCTAAAGCAGAAGGAGCAGAAAAAAAAAATGCATTAAAAAAAAAAAAAAGGCAGGCTCCTGTGAATTTATGAGGAGTGCATCACAAAGGCAAATATTTCAGCCATGCTATTCCATTCGGCCTTTTCAGCTGCGTGTCCATAGCAAGTCAACGGCTAAATTGAAAAATCAATTCCAATTTAAATTATTGGAATAAAGAACACCAGGAGTCAGAGATAAAATGGCTTTGTTCTCTGAGATCCTTTTTAATTGGAAAGTTATTTCTTCAGGGTATTCTAATGGTTCTGAGGAAAGATTGCAAAACAAAGTTGATCGGCTGGGGGAAGGTTAATAGCTAATGTGCTTTTCTTGCTGCACAGCAGCCTCCTGTCTTTATGACAGTCTCCATCGTATGTGAAAAGACCCATGATTCTAAATCATTTGATACATGTGACTGCAGTGTCGCCCTCAGTCTCCCAAAGAAATCATATTATGAATGTTACTCTGACATATTCATAGCACTCTGGCTGACATTCTGACCAGAATTTCTTTGCTTACAGATGTGTATACAGTCATTTGCTTAAACCTTCCATGACGTTGCATGGCTCTGTGGAACGTTAATTTGTTTTTCTAAATATCAGGGATATTTTAAATAAAACACTGATAGTCCAATACATAGAAAGAATTTTCTTTTGATTTCAAGATTACTGAAACCTAGGTGGACAATCAGCAACTGCAGCAACTACAACTAGAAAAACTGAAGAAAAACTGATTACAGAGGGGAAATGAGATTATGTTGACATGAGGCAGAGTGAGAAAGGAAATACAAGACATTGCTGGAAAGAAAAGAAAGTGGATTAATAAACAGCCATTACGTTTAAACCAAAGCAAACCAGAAAGGAAAACCTTGCTTCTCATATAAGTCTCATAACGACACCTAGAAATGTTGTCGTTTAGTTATAACATCACAGTAACTTTTGCTCTGTTAGCAGGAAACTGTTTAGGGCAGCTGAAGATTAGAAGCCTTAAATGGGCGTTTAATTTGAAATTAATAAAACAGTTATGGTATGTGTTAAGAAAAGTTACTGAGGTTTGCTTAGTATATTTAATTAGTGTAAAAGAGATAAATCTAGTTGCCATGTAATGAACTGAGAACTGCAGATACAGTAAATGTGTACTTACGTTCCTATTATTAATGCATTAAACTTGTAAGAATGTTTAGGAATTTAATTAGCATTTAATAAGATAGCTATAGCAAATTACAGTAGTTAGATGTTAAATGTAAATTAATATTTTTAGTATTTAATTGATATTAACTAATTAATTACTGTTTATTACATGGCAACTAGATTTATCTTTTATAGAGTTATTAAATCTAAATTAAAAGTTCTATTTTAAGTGGCCTCTACTCAATTAAGAAAAATATAGTCTCTGGGATTATCAGTTTACCTTCATGCATGAGTTGGGTGAGCTTGGGGTATTAAATCTGAAACATAAATTATATAGCATATAAGGAGATTAAATATCTTTACACAAGGAGGAATATTATTCATATGGATAATCCCATGAAAATGAAATTATTCAACTGATTAGAGATTAGACAGTATTCCCTGAACTAGCCAATAGCATGGAAAAAGACTGTAAAAAAAAAAAAAAAAAGTTTTGGAAGATCATAGAAGTTTTCTTGTCCTGTTTGAGACTAATTTTCCAATAGCTCAGAACTTTCCAGTAGCTCAGTGACATGTTAGAGGAGATAAGCAAGCAGATTTTCAAAGACTCTCTGTATAAGATAATTGCTTGAAAAGAAATCTCACTGCAGTCAACAAATTATGGTTTTGGGATATGGAATAATTTGGAATTTCCAGCCTTTGCAGAAATGGTAGTTGCACTGCTCTGCATCCACATTCACACATCATACTGATCATTTAAGCTATGTAATACTGGCCCTATGAAATACTTTATATGCCAGTAATCACAAACCTTTTAAGACATTTTTCTGAGTGGAAAGCAATTTCATAAAAGCAAAAAAGAGTGTGTGTTAAGGCATCTGTGAACTCCTGTGGCTCTATTTCAACAAAAGTCTGAGGAACCTAAAGTATAACTAAGGGGAGTTCAAATATCATGTTAAACTCACTCCTTTGTGACTTGAAAATCCTACAAGTGCTTGCCCACACATGGGTATAGGCAGGACTTTTCCATGTGAGAAATGCCATCTAGCCATTTGTCTACCATATAAGGCTGATTAGGATGCCTCAGCTGAAGTCTACACAGGGTCTAGTGAAACAGCTAAGCTTTAAGAACACCTAAAATGGCAGAAACATTAGAACTTTCAGGAAATTCAGTCCAGCTACCAAGCTTAATGTTCTTCAGCTTTGAAATTAGGAATATATTTAGCTGTGGAATAATCTTCTATGAAAATTAATTGTAATGTCTAATTTATCTGCAAATTCTAAAGAATCCTTGGTAGGAGACTTGCCAGGCTGGTCAAGAAAGCTTTAAACTAGATGTGTTGGGAGAGGTGGACATCGATCCATCCCAACCCTCCCGGTCAGTTGCCAGCACCTGTAATGAGTGCTTGGAGCGATGTGTGCAAGGCTACAGGGATACAATATCATTGGTATCACAGAAACATGGTGGAATGACTCCTGTGACTCAAGTGTTGGAATGGAAGGTTACAGGCTCTTTAGAAAAGACAGGCCAGGAAGATGGGGAGGGGGAGTTGCTATTTATGTCAGTGATAGACTGGAGAGTATGAAACTCTGTCTGGGGATAGGTGATGAGTCAACAGAGAGCTTACGGATCAGGGTCAAAGGGAGAACAGCAGTGGGGGACATTACTGTGGGGATCTGCTACAGGGCACCTGACCAGGAGGAATCTGTGGAGGAAGCGCTCTACAGACAGATAGGAGCAGCCTCACGTTCGCATGCCCTTGTCCTCATGGAGGACTTCAACCATCCTGATACCTGTTGAAGGGATGCGACAGCCTGGCACAAGCAATCCAGGAGGTTCCTCGATTGTGTGGAAGACATCTTCTTCTTGCAATAATAGAGGAGCCAACAAAGACAGGTGCCATGCTTGACCTTGTGCTCACCAACAGGGCAGCCTTGGCTGTAGCGACCATGAGATGTCAAGTTTGAGATCCTCAGGACAGTGAGAAGAGCATGCAGCAAGCTCACTGTCCTGGACTTCAAGAGAGCAGACTTTGGCTTCTTCAGGAACCTGCTTAGTAAGGTTCCATGGGATATAGTCCTAGAGGGCAGGGGTGTCCAAGACTGCTGGTTGATAGTCAAGGATCACCTGCTACAGGCTCAGGAGTGTTGCGTCCCAACTAGAAGGAAGTGCAGCAGGAGGGCCAGGAGACCTCCATGGATGGATAAGGAGGTGCTGAGGAAACTTAGAGGGAAAAAAGAAGCTTTCAGAAGGTGGAAGCGAGGACAGGCAGCCTGGGAAGATTACAGGAACATTTTCTGGGAAGCCAGGGACCAGGTTAGGAAAGCTAAGGCCCAGTTAGAATTAAATCTGGCAAGGGACATGAAAGATAACAGGAAAGGCTTCTATAGGTACATAGCAAATAAAAGACAGACTAGGGACAACGTGGGGCCTCTCTGGAAGCTATCGGAAGAACTGGCTACCCTGGATTTGGAGAAGGCTGAGGTTCTTAATGACCCATTTGCCTCTGTCTTCACCAGCAAATACTCAGAACACGCCATGCAAGTCTTGGAAGGCAAACGCAGGGACTGTGAGAATGAAAACCTTAGCCCCACTGCAGGAGAGGATCAGGTTTGAGAGCACCTTAAGAACCTGAACATGCACAAGTCCA
>NW_009943889.1:0-10968 GCF_000696875.1 Nestor notabilis
GGACCGGAGCCCCGACGGCAGAGCCGGCCCCTTCGTGCGCCCGAGGTGAGGGGCTGCGCCCTCAGCCTGTCCCTACGGCCGTAACCCGTCCTGTTTGCCTTCAGGCATCTCCCAAGGGAGTTGCTGCTGCCGGCTGTCCATTGTAGGGAAGCAGGACGCTGCCTTTCTGTTGTTGAGGGGCTACACCACGGCCTCTGGCACAAGCAGTATGGTTGGGCAGTGCTTGGCATTTGAGACTTGCTGCCCCAAACTCAAGCACCTCTCAGGGCTACACCGTTTTTGGCCCTGGCGTGAGGCCTCTCAAGCTTTGCAGAGGGTGAAAATGGACCCTGTGATGACAAGGGATTGTGGGGGTGATGTGTGCTTCTCATTAAAGTCTTCAGTTTCAAGTCACACGCACTGTTCATTACCGGGGGGTGTGAGTACATCAGCCGGTGGGAAAGAGAAGTTGCGCAGGGAGCCCTCCATGCTCTGTGCACACAATGAGTTGATGTGGTAGCAGACTTCCCAGTGCTCCCAAGGCATGTGCAACCGTGGGAGATGCAGAGCCGACAAGTCAGGCCTCAGGAATGCTTTGGAGAAGTAACTCCAGTGCTCCGTGCTCTGCAGTTGTTTTAGTGTGTGCTGGACAGATTTAGGCCAATCATAAGGGAGTCTAAATCTGTTAATGGGTTTTACTTGTGAGGAATTGCCTTCTGCCCAAGGCAGGCCTTCTTGGGTCTTGCTAGCATACAGATATTCTCTATCCCTGGTTGTCTGGGGCAAATAATATGTGCTGGATTCTGTTGTGGCTTGTTAAAGAGAAAATATTTGAAAAATAAACAGAAGTTGTAGACAGACTAGTGAAAACAAGATGCCTTCCAAGCTTACGACATGACACAACCAGTACACATGAATTCACAAGGCTGCTGTAGCCCTGTGCCAAACGAATACTCAGCACAAAACCAGAAATCACCAAATACAAGTTTTGTTTTGGACAAAAGTCACCGTTCCTTTCTTGATGCTGAGTGGCAAGAAGTGGAGTTTCTGGAGGAGCCTGTCATTCTGTCCCTTCACTGGTGCAGAAACACATTATCTCCAGTCACATTCTGGCCCTTCGTTTTCTTACTGACAAACAGCAAGACCAGTCAAGGGGAACACAGGGTTTTTCAAACCTTATTAGCAGCTTGGACATGGGTTTGAGGTTATTTCACTCATCTACTGCCTTACAGGTGTTTTCACCTTCCTTATCTCCTTTACTTTTTTCTCTTCTCCTGCCTTGCTGCTTTGCCACTTGCCTCAGGCTTGCAAAGCCTCGGTCAAGGCAAAGCCACTTTTTGCAGTACCTTGCTTATGAACAGCATGGCCAGGCATTAAGATTTGCTAAAGAGAAGCAAGGCTGTCCCTATAGTTTTCCCAGAAGGATGGCTGTAAGCCAGAGGGACACATTCAAGATCTGGTTTTGCTGGTCCCTCTGTATGTGAATCTGATGAGGTTTTCAGTGCTGATGAGCATTCACAGCCACTGAAAGTTATCTTCTCTTCCAGTGAGATTACTTCACACCACTGTTAAATAACTTCTGGTCTATAAAAATATTTCACCATATAAAGCTGCAGATAGAAGCAAAGAAATGAAAAGAATATTTACCAATATACTTACTTTGCAACAAATAACTTTTATATCATTTAATACATTTATTAAGACCCTGTTTGTTTATAAAATATCAGTTACAAAAATAAGGTGATGCTGCAGTTTAGTACAGTAGGGCCAAATATGTTTCCCCAGACATTTCAGTCCCTCCAAAGCATGCATGATTTGAGGTCCATTTGAACTACCAGTTCTAGGATGCTGCTTCATCTTCCTAACAGTGAATCTTTTTGTCTGTACTTGTTTGCAACTCTTTTAAAGGGTGACATACTTTTCTTATCATGTGGAAGTATCCTTTGTTACTCCTCACAGAATAAAATCATGATCAGGTAGAGGGGTTTCATACTGGCTTAGCTGGCAATGAATAGCGTTTATTCATGATATAAAATTAGTAGGTACAAATAAATATTTTAGTTTCTCTGGATTTGCTTTTTTTAAAGAACTGTGTTTAAGTGAGTTAATATTTGGGTTGCTGCCTTGGCTCTAGCTGTTGCAAAGAGTAATCCCTCCTAATATGTAAAGAAATTAACCTCCACTCTTTACTCTGCAGGAAGACACAGTTGGAGAACTGTGCTGAGAGGTGCAAGTTCAGGAACAGAGTCCAGCAGCAGAGTCCTGGGATTAAGGATGTATGTAAGTGGTTTCCTGCACCATGGTCGCAGGCAAGGAAAGTGCTGCATGGTACCCAGTAGGAGGAAAAAGGTCAGTATAATCTGTAATTTCTGACCATTAGGGACACAACTTGTGTAAGTACATAAAAGGCTAACTAGGGGCTGTGGAGAACAAACACTGAAGTGTCACTTTTGCCCATCCTGTTTGCTTCCACACCACCAAGTGGGCTATGTATGTTTTACAACCAAAATGCCAAAGGAAGCTTTATCCATAAGGCTTGAACCAGAGGTTACAAATAAAACTGGCTTAACTCTTAGAGAGTTTCTAGTCATTGACCCTATTTCTATCTGGAGGAGTCTAGGCAGGTATCAGGCATTAGAAAAAATCAAGCATTCACGGTAGCATCCCTCTGGGATTCTCTGTACCTGTATGGCCATAAAACACCACTGTTATTTTGGGGAAGGAGGGATGAATGAACAAAGTGCTTGAAGTAACAAAAGGGCTACGCCACAGCCACCAAAATGATGTTTTTATACAAGGAATCTGAGGGTGTCGAATGCATGGGATTTGGTATGGACGCCTGCTCCTGTGTAGGGTGGCAGTAGGTGTGTGCAGTAACATGTATGTGAGTAACGTGTGTGAGTAACATGTACTCACATTCTGTTGCATTGATTTCTACAAAGCTGGGAAGAAAAGGGATGACACTTATCCCAGAAAAGGGTCAGTAATGTTTGCACTCAAAAGAAATCAGGTAGTCTTTATTTGCTTATTTCATTGTATTTTAAAGTTTATTAACCCTAAATGTATAGTTATGCTTTGCATTTGAAATTCCCAGGCTCACGTTCCTGAGATTGGAAGCTGGGTCCATTTTACTGAATGAGATGATAATGGATAAACAGAATTGGGGAAATTTTCCTTTCTTTATTCACAGAGCAAAACTCATTTTGGTGCAGAGGGCCAGTAAGGTCCTTGAGGAATATATCACCTAATTTCTATTTCAGGAGCTTTCAAGAGTAAGACAATACGTGGATAGGTCATGTGGAACACATGTTCTTTTTTTGGGCTTTTCCTGCATGAACCAGCTATTAAATGGTTGCCTCTCAGATTGCTTTTGAGAATAAGAATATTTGTGTAGGTGTGGGCTGGAAGAAGAGGCTGGCAATTTGAAGAACCTAATGGTGATAAAATGGCTGTTCTGCAAGCAGAAAGTTAGTTCAGCAGAGTTGAGTTTTTTCTTCTCATCATATGGCTGATGAGATCCTAATTCAGCTAACTGACATTTCCAAGTAAGTGTTATTATCAAATGGCATGATTTAGGGCTGTCCTTTGTGCCCGTTTCCCATACACTCACTGATCTCTGCCAAGTGCTGACTAATCTGGCCATAAGTAATGAAAACATATTTTATAGTTTTCATCGTATATTCCAATATGCTTTTGTCATACTCTTTTGTGGCCATAGCTGAAAAAGAAAAAGCTTGGGAGAATAAACAAAAACCTACAATGTGTCCTGGGAATGAGCAGTTCCAGGGGTTTTGAATTGAGAGAGCTCTGAGTTAGAAACTGTAAACTACTGAGAATGTGAGGCAAGGAAAATACACTTAAATTGAACTGTCTTAGCTTGAGCACTTTTTATCATCTCTGTTGTTGCTTTGTGCCACAGGTGTAGAGGCAGTCTCAGAATTAATTTTTACCATTTAAGGTTTTTAAGGTTTAATCTAGCTTTTGCTCATAGAGCAAATGACTAGCCGGTAAAGACAGAGAAGTTCCTATGTTCCCTACAGAGGAATACTCCCTAACAAGCTCTGACTCATTGCATAGCTGCTGACTCTGAGACGGGTCTCAAGATTCCGTGACAGCCATCAGGTCTCAGAGTCGGGCAGGGACACTGAGCACACATATAGAGGGTTGTATCAGGGACATGCCTGGCATGAGATGTTCCTCCTTCTAGCTGGAATAATTTTGAAGACCATACATTTCAGTTCAGATATATGATTTTGAGCATCTATCCTTTATCTCAGTTAGTAGTACCTCTGCATTTTCCCCGTCATCTGTTCTGAGTTCCTGCATTGTCCATGAGTAACACATGGGCTGGCAAGCTAGAGGCCCTACCAGGGAACTGTTCCCATCCATAGCTCCTGGACCAATTGTCTGATCTTCCCAAAATCTCCTTGCTGTTTCCTTAAGTTAGGGCTTAAAAATACTCATAAGGAAATACTGAAATTTTGGTTTTGTGGTAGCCAAGCCTTTACTGTTGGCATCCTATAGTGATTTTTTTCTCCTTTAGACAACCATATGATATCAGCACAGCATACCATCTAACTGCATGTACTGGCTCTTGCCAAAGGAAACACACTGAACTAAGCTTCACCCACCCAGAGGAGTCACTGAGTCCGAGCGCTTTATCAGCCATCAAGCAAAGAAATCGAAGATAGGAGAGATGGAGGAAGTGATTGGTCATCTAATCTCTTCTTCTGTTTTTGCTGGTCTGGTTGCCAGGGAGATACTGTATTAAAAGGAGTGGTCCACATATTCGCTCCACTTATAAGCTGCCTCATTGTAAAAACAGCATTTAAAAATAAAGTTTAAAAATACTTGGGGACTGCAAATGTTATTGTGTCATTGTTTAGCCAAGCTCAAATAATTTAATACTTTCAATATTCCTTCTAAACAATCGGTTCAGGCTTTTTTCTGTGTTTCTTTAAATTCTGTCCAAGTTTTCCTACTGCAATCCATGGAGCAGAAAAAATCTATTCAGATCAGCATTCCATTTTTTCTAAATCAAAGTCAGGGGCTTGTTTATAGAGAGTGCTTTACCATGGTTCATTCCCTTTTCCTATTTTCCTTTCTTTGGTGCCTATAAAAGGCTTCCAGGACAGACTCCCTTTGATTTCCCTTTTGTGGAAATAGAAGCTGGATATGAATTCAAATAACTTTTTTTTTTTTTTAATTTTCCCATATGCTTTCTCCTTGGGACACATGTGCTTGCTCATACATATGCTTCTAAATGGAAAATAAACTCAGTGCATATATTCACCAAGGTTAGCACGGCATTCACGTGCTCTGTAAACATTACTGAATTCAAGGAATGGACAGAAAATACAGAAGCATATGAGTAAAGTTTGAGATTACTTTCTAGTCTTCTCTTCAAAGAAAATATCTGGGAGGGATGCAGGAAGTTCTGGAAGAGAAGTGATCCTGCATCATAGGAAAGGGAAGCTTCATTCCTTGGTAGAGCTCAACTCAATAGTACGTACTATACACCATTGCAGCTTGTGCAGCTGGAGAGCAGCAACTTCAAACTGCTGCTTCTGCCAAGGCTGGAGACTACTGTAGGAATTTACCAAGGTGAAAGGAGGGGTGGAGGCCACCTGATCTGGCACATAATGCTGGGTCATGTGAGAATTTAGGAACTTCTTCTAGCCTTGAAAGAAATTAATATCCTAATCTAAGTTCTAGACACACAAAACTGTCTGTTTTGGAACTCTACAACCAACTGAAAAATTTTTGCAGAGGCACATGGAGTAAAATATAACACTTCTGAAACTGAGCATCATCCCATTTGGTTAATGAGTCTGATAACAGATAGATAGAAATAAAAGCAAATGTTAAGCAAATATGAGTGTGAACTCTTCTAGATTATTAATGCATATAGAGGTAAATTTTGCAATGTACTGGAAGTGTTACCAGCCATTGTCTTCTGAGAGCCCACAGAGCCGAGGGAGGAAATTGAAAAGCATTCCTGATAGTGTAGTAAATGATTTCATTACTGACATTCACATTACCTCCTGCTTCATGATTTCTATACATTCATGTAAAGGGTTGACAAGAAAATGTACTGAAAGCTGGAGCACCCTGCAGTAATATTCATATACATTTGAATTCATGGGCATTTGCACTATGATCATATCTTTCTGCCACATTGAAAAGGTCTGTTGACTAGTCCTGCAAAATATAAAACAACACTTCAAAAACTGCAGAGCAGTAGTTTCATTGTGAATTTCAGTGACTGGCTGCTTAATGCCCAGATTATCACTAAATCTAGATTGCAAGCAAACAAAGGGGCAAATCTCCAAATAAATATTAGCAAGACAGTAATCTGATGAATTCATACATCTCTAGTAGGTGAGATTGAGCTGAAAGATCCACAACAATTACCATACAGGACGTCCTGTGTCAGTTTTGTTGGAAGAAATTGGGGACTCTAAAATGTAGATGATCCAAGAATGGAAAATCATACCCTATATATCAAATTAGATTGTCAGCAATTGCTTTCTGTACTGTACCACTGCCACAATAAAATAGTGATTCAGAACTCGAACCATAAGGATTTAGTCATTGATCTGAATGTATATTCCTTACTTTTAGAAAGTGTGGAACCTCAGATACACTAATGCTTGTTGCTGCTTATCCTTAATTTCTATTGACTTTGGTGAATGATGGTTCTTCAACAAACATATATCTTTATCAAGATAAGCCAAAATACTATAACGGCTGCAAGGTGAAAAGTGAGAGATGATGATGGGAGGGCATTGTGCCTGGACGCAGTAGAGAACAGGGTGCATTCACAACTGATACTCAGGCTTCAATACATTAAATCTTTCCATGGAGCAAGTGTAGCCACTATCACGAGGTGTTACCGTAGTGTAGCACCAGCTTGCTGTGAACACAGTTGACCAGGGGTTAAGAAACTGCTGCCTAGTGAGGAAGACTGAAACATCTGGTCAGCGAAGCCATTCACTTGTTTGTTTAATGGAATGAAAAGCACCTTCTTCCAGGCTTCTTGCCACTTGCACACAACTGGATTTTCCTGTGCTGCAGTCTTAAAGGTAGGGAGAGAGGAAGGGAGGATAGTAAAGCAAAGCAGAGCCATGCTCTGACCCATTTCCTTTCGTCTGATTGCTTTGCTCTTTCATCTCTGCAGCAGCTCATATAGGTGTTAACAAGACTGGCAAAAAACTTTGGTGCGTCCTGCTCACTGGCACCTGTCCATCCTTCAGTACCAATGCCAGGCAATTATAAATGGCTGTAATGTTCTTTTAGTTCATAAAAATTTCCAGAAATATTTGCTTCAGTATAGCTTTTCAGTTGAAACGCTGCACAGACAGCAGGCTGGGTATGTGAAATCCATGGCTGCACAAGTATGTTTTAAAGTCTCTAGGCCACAAGTTTGTTCCTCTTGCCAAGAGGAAAGGAAAAATTTTATAAGCTGGGAACAGAACTGAAAGGAGGTCAGGGACAAACCAGGAGAAAGGAAACGAGAAACTATAGAAGTGCAGGCAGGAGAAGAGACATATATTATATTAATAATGCAACTTTTTAATTGGTTGTTATGGCATTCAAACCTTGTCTCCAAAACCAGTCATCACAAAACTGGAGGCTAGACTGGGATCTTAACAAGGTCAGTAGAGCAGGTTTTAAAACCTAGTGCTTGGCAGAAGTAATTCACTGATGTTGTACATATTATGATTATTAATTAATAACTTAATTATATATTTTGTAACAGTTATCATTATAGATTCGTAAAATATTATGTGGTAGGCACAACACAGATATAGAAAAAGAAATGATCCCCAATCCTGACAGCATTGAACATAAATGAAATTAACAAGCTTATTTCCTTGTAATGATGTACGGATAGTAATGGAAACTGAAAGCAGAAGTGTATCTATGATCATGCTAAATATTTTCTGCAACACATTCTTACACTGATGCATTCATCACTTGAGGTTTCATAGTGTAGGATAAAAAAAATATGTGCACTGCACCGTGCAAGTATTGTTCATCCAAACATTGTCTCAGCAATATCAGCTTGTTTTAAACAAGCTTGTGAGTTCCTTGTTGAGTAGATGATCTCTTTTCTCTTCCTCTTTCTGACAAAGCTATATGCCCTCTTCCCTGTATAACACAATTTCTTGATTTTCTACTCTGATTCAGTTTTTGTGACTTACAATATTTTGAGTAATTTGATTACATCTCCTGTTAACATAATTCAGGACATTCAATATACACATAAGAATGATAGTTTTTAATGTAAAATATAATTTAAACCTTTAAAACTTTTCCTGTGAGCAGAAAAAAACCTGTCAGCATTTATCTCAAAAACTTGTTTGTCAAAAATGGTCAAACTAGACTCTAAAACAATTACTGAAGACGTAAAAGTATTTCCAGTGAATAACTGGAAAGGCAGTGTCAGGTTGTATAAAAACTCATAGCCTAGATTATGCAAATTTTACATTTCAAAATTAAGAAACCAATTAATAACTAAAGTGTCTTGTTTAGTAAATAAGGATTGTACTTTCAATTAAACAGATTACTTGTGAAAAGGCTTAATGGAGCTGCAGTTTGGAAGAAAAATGTGTAGCCATTTTTTGTGCTGTTAATGTTTAACAGAAAAATTTAGGCATTAACCATTTTATGTCCGATTAGAAGATGTAATTCAAAACTAAGTTTTGGTCATGTTGGTTGGTCTTGCTTAGCTGATTATAATGATTATGAAGGAATGTATTATACTGTAATGTACATAAACCTCTAGTTCAGCATCCATGGAGCAAGTAGCAGTATGACACAGTGAACATTAAGGAAGCCAGTGAACATTCGGGAACTTTCAAGTTATGACTTGTAATAAAGGAAGGGGGAGAAGCTCCTCTCATGGAATCTCTATCTACTTGTTTTTTTAATACAAGGTATTAAAATCTTCATAAACAAGCTATTAATACATTGATGACCATATTAAATATGAATGGAGAAACATACCATAGTCAACCAATAAGTAGTTTGTCTTGCAAGAGTGGAAAATCTGCTTCCCAGAGTGGTTCAGAACCAGTGGCTTGCTTAATCTGTTTCACACTTCAGCTCAACTTTCAGCCATAGACATGAGAAAGAAGGTGAGTGTTCATCTGTGTATTTTCATAGTGAGTAAGCTCACTCCAGCTGTTTCAATTCCTGGTAAGGGTGGCAAGTTGACAAGGTCCACTGGGCTTCAAAGATCCACAGCTTAATATGAGCAACTCATCAGCTGCATTGGTAACCCTCTATAACACCACATGATCTCCTGGGGAGATCTTTCTTATTATCAGATTTTGCTGTATATAATCCTTCTTGGTTTTCTCAGGCTTTGGTACCTAGAAAGAAAGCTTTGAATAAGTTACATAAAAGATTAGGGGAGACAAGACAGGGAAGGAAGCAGTGCAGGCAGTGCCTGACAATGCCTGTCTAGATTTCAGCAGTTTGCTATACTGAAAGATGCCTTTTGTTTAGTAAAGAAAGCTTGTTCCATCACCAGAACAAGACGAACTTGCACTTGGAATCAGAAGATACTGAAGAATATAGATTTCTAGTCCTACTCAATGCAATATAAGTTTTATGTGTAAAGTTTATATAATTTATTGAATAAAAGCCCTTCTTAGATTGAGATAGGTGTCACAAATCTACTTCAAATTGTACTTTCATATCTCTTGTACTTTAGGTCATTTTTCTGCATTAAAATGTCATCAAAAAGAAAGACATCTCATTTTGCTTGGCTTTGAAGGGCAAGGCCTGAAGTAGTAAATTTGGGCTAGGTTATAGGGCAGAAACCTTGGTAATACAAATATCCAAATGTAGCAGAATTTGTATATGATAAGGTTATGCATTTGTGTGATCAGTGTCTTAGTTCTATTCTGTCAGCTCAGTTTTTGATTCTGCATTGAGTAGAGCCCAAAAATGTCGTTGGCTTTTTCTTTTCCCCAAGTAAAGATATGCTTTTTTCTTACACAAAGTATGTGATGGCTTGAGTGTTTTTGTAACATTTTAAAATGCTGGTGCTTGATTTCATACAAGAGAAAATCTTTCTGTGAAGTTAAAGAACCTGCTTTCAAGTAGCAGGACCTAGATGAAGCTGTATTGATTTAAAATTGAAACAGCTCTGAAGTATCCTGTTTTATAACAAATGACAGTTCTTAACAGTCTCAACAGCCAAAGTATAAATCTATCATACTTGAAATTGCTTCTGTAGCATCCAATTATTGGGGGAAATATTCTTCTTTTTAATGATATTTTTTCTAGTTCTTCTTATATGATTTCCAAACCAAGGAATACTCTGCTTTAAAGACCAGTGGTTTTAATGGCTTCACGTTGTAGGTTTCAAACTTAACCAAAATTTTTCACAATCTGTTTTATTCTTTCTACTCTTCAGATTTTAACTTTACCCAAATAGACATTTTTATCAGAGTAATTCTATTTGAGTAGTTTCATGGGGGAAGAATGGATGAAGTATTATTATATCTTACTGTGAATGTTTTGGCTATCCAAATCTCACTTGAAGTTTCAAAGCTGTTGGAAAAATTTAGATATGGAAATCCTCTCTAGCTGTCCCGTAGATCTAACACTGCTCCCAGTGAGGTCAGTACTGGTCCTTTTCCCAGTTCCAGTGTGAGTACTTCAGACAATACCTCCAGAATTACCCTAACCTGTGGAGCTGAACATCTTGGTCACTTGAAGCCTAGAGGAAGGAGGAGGAGCAAAGTAAGGAAAAGGAAGTTGAAAGAAGAGAGGACAAAAAAAAGGGCAGCAAGTGGAATTAACCTACTTCATCAGTTGTTTTGCTCATGTGCGAATACTTGGGTGCAGCTGGGAAGTCCGTTCCTGGAGTCAGCAAGAAAACGAACTCCAGCACAGGGCTCCATTGAGCATGTCCCTCAACTGGCTGACTTGCTTTCGTGTGAGCCAAACCACTGTAGATGAGGGAAGGAG